>NW_026061710.1:20255409-20555512 GCF_023897955.1 Schistocerca gregaria
AGGAAAGTGCACATGGTGACTGTTGTATTCATTCCTGATGCAATTTCTGTGTTTCATGAACACTCTGATAGTCCACAGATTACAGAATGGCACCAGATATGCATCGGAAATTACTACTGGTCTTCCAGAGAACGATCAAAGCATAGACTCTTTGAGAATTACTCCCATGGAGGAAAGTGCGCATGGTGAATGTTGTTTTCAATCCCGAGGCAATTTCTGTGTTTCATCAACACTCTGATAGTCCTCAGTTTACAAAAAAGCCTCCAGATATGCATCGGAAACTACTACTGGTCTTCCAGGGAATGATCAAAGCGAAGACTTTTGGACACATTACTCCCATGGAGGAAAGTGCGCATGGTGACTGTTGTATTCAATCGCGATGCAATTTCTGTGTTTCATCAACACTCTGATAGTCCACAGATTACAGATTGTATCCCGATGTGCATCGGAAACTCTTACTGGTCTTCCAGGGAACGATCAAAGCGTAGACTGTTTGGGACATTACTCCCATGGAGGAAAGTGCACATGGTGACTGTTGTATTCATTCCTGATGCAATTTCTGTGTTTCATGAACACTCTGATAGTCCACAGATTACAGAATGGCACCAGATATGCATCGGAAATTACTACTGGTCTTCCAGAGAACGATCAAAGCATAGACTCTTTGAGAATAACTCCCATGGAGGAAAGTGCGCATGGTGAATGTTGTTTTCAATCCCGAGGCAATTTCTGTGTTTCATCAACACTCTGATAGTCCTCAGTTTACAAAAAAGCCTCCAGATATGCATCGGAAACTACTACTGGTCTTCCAGGGAATGATCAAAGCGAAGACTTTTGGACACATTACTCCCATGGAGGAAAGTGCGCATGGTGACTGTTGTATTCAATCGCGATGCAATTTCTGTGTTTCATCAACACTCTGATAGTCCACAGATTACAGATTGTATCCCGATGTGCATCGGAAACTCTTACTGGTCTTCCAGGG
Organism: Schistocerca gregaria; assembly: GCF_023897955.1. NCBI lineage: Eukaryota > Metazoa > Arthropoda > Insecta > Orthoptera > Acrididae > Schistocerca > Schistocerca gregaria. The sequence goes on from NW_026061710.1 coordinate 20,256,395, forward strand.
AACGATCAAAGCGTAGACTGTTTGGGACATTACTCCCATGGAGGAAAGTGCACATGGTGACTGTTGTATTCATTCCTGATGCAATTTCTGTGTTTCATGAACACTCTGATAGTCCACAGATTACAGAATGGCACCAGATATGCATCGGAAATTACTACTGGTCTTCCAGAGAACGATCAAAGCATAGACTCTTTGAGAATAACTCCCATGGAGGAAAGTGCGCATGGTGAATGTTGTTTTCAATCCCGAGGCAATTTCTGTGTTTCATCAACACTCTGATAGTCCTCAGTTTACAAAAAAGCCTCCAGATATGCATCGGAAACTACTACTGGTCTTCCAGGGAATGATCAAAGCGAAGACTTTTGGACACATTACTCCCATGGAGGAAAGTGCGCATGGTGACTGTTGTATTCAATCCCGATGCAATTTCAGTGTTTCATCAACTCTCTGATTCTCCACAGATTACAGAATGCCTCCAGATGTGCATCGGAAACTACTACTTATCCTCAGGATAACGATCAAAGCGTAGACTGTTAGAGACATTACTCCCATGGAGGAAAGTGCGCATGGTGACTGTTGTATTCAATCCCGATGCAATATCTGTGTTTCATCAACACTCTGATAGTCCAAAGATTACGGAAAGCCTCCAGATGTGCATCGGAAACTACTACTGGTCTTCCAGATAACGATCAAAGCGTAGACTGTTAGAGACATTACTCCCATGGAGGAAAGTGCGCATGGTTGGTGTTGTATTCAATCCCGATGCAGTTTCTGTGTTTCATCAACACTCTGATAGTCCACAGATTACAGAATGCCTCCCGATGTGCATCGGAAACTACTACTGGTCTTCCAGGGAACGATCAAAGCGTAGACTGTTTGGGACATTACTCCCATGGAGGAAAGTGGGCAGGCTGACTGTTGTATTCAATCCCGATGCAATTTCTGTGTTTCATCAACACTCTGATAGTCCACAGATTACAGAATGCCAAGAGATGTGCATCGGAAACTACTACTGGTCTTCCAAGGAACGATCAAACCGTAGACTGTTTGAGACATACCTCCCGTGGAGGAAAGTGCACATGGTGACTGTTGTATTCATTCCCGATGCAATTTCTGTGTTTCATGAACACTCTGATAGTCCACAGATTACAGAATGGCGCCAGATATGCATCGGAAACTACTACTGGTCTTCCAGAGAATGATCAAAGCATAGACTGTTTGGGAATTACTCCCATGGAGGAAAGTGCGTATGGTGACTGTTGTATTCAATCCCGATGCAGTTTTTGTGTTTCATCAACACTCTGATAGTCCAAAGATTACGGAAAGCCTCCAGATGTGCATCGGAAACTACTACTGGTCTTCCAGGGAACGATCAAAGCGTAGACTGTTAGAGACATTACTCCCATAGAGTAAAGTGCGCATGGTGACTGTTGTATTCAATCCCGATGCAATTTATGTGTTTCATCAACACTCTGATAGTCCACAGATTACAGAATTCCTCCAGATGTGCAATTGAAACTACTTCTGGTCTTCCAGGGAACGATCAAAGCGTAGACTGTTTAAGACATTACCCCCATGGAGGAAAGTGCGCATGGAGAATGTTGTATTCAATCCCGATGCAATTTCAGTGTTTCATCAACACTCTGATAATCCACAGATTACGGAGAGCCTCCAGATGTGCACCGGAAACTACTACTTGTCTTCCGGGGAACGATCAAAGCGTAGACTGTTAGAGACATTACTCCCATGGAGGAAAGTGCGCATGGTGACTGTTGTATTCAATCCCGATGCAATTTCTGTGTTTCATCAACACTCTGTTAGTCCAAAGATTACGGAAAGCCTCCAGATGTGAATCGGAAACTACTACTGGTCTTCCAGGGAACGATCAAAGCGTAGACTGTTAGAGACATTACTCCCATGGAGTAAAGTGCGCATGGTGACTGTTGTATTCAATCCCGATGCAATTTCTGTGTTTCATCAACACTCTGATAGTCCACAGATTACAGAATGTCTCCAGATGTGCAATTGAAACTACTTCCGTTCTTCCAGGGAACGATCAAAGCGTAGACTGTTTAAGACATTACCCCCATGGAGGAAACTGCGCATGGAGACTGTTGTATTCAATCCCGAAGCAATTTCTGTGTTTCATCAACACTCTGTTAGTCCAAAGATTACGGAAAGCATTTAGATGTGAATCGGAAACTACTACTGGTCTTTCAGGGAACGATCAAAGAGTAAACTCTTTGAGACATTACACCCATGGAGGAAAGTGCGCATGGTAACTGTTGTAATCAATCCCGATGCATTTTCTGTGTTTCATCAACACTCTGATAGTCCACAGATTACAGAATGCCACGAGATGTGCATCAGAAACTACTACTGGTCTTCCCGGGAACGATCAAAGCGTAGACTGTTTCAGACATTACTCCCATGCAGGAAAGTGCGGATGGTGACTGTTGTATTCAATCCCGATGCTTATTCTGTGGTTCATCAACACTCTGATAGTCCACAGATTACAGGATGCCACCAGATGTGCATCGGAAACTACTACTGGTCTTCCAGGGAACGATCAAAGCGTCGACTGTTTGAGACAAACCTCCCGTGGTGGAAAGTGCGCATGGTGAAAGTTGAATTTAATCCCGAAGCAATTTCTGTGTTTCATCAACACTCTGATTGTCCACAGATTACAGAATGCCTCCAGATGTGCATCGGAAACTACTACTGGTCTTCCAGGGAACGATCAAAGCGTAGACTGTTAGAGACATTACTCCCATGGAGTAAAGTGCGCATGGTGACTGTTGTATTCAATCCCGATGCAATTTCTGTGTTTCATCAACACTCTGATAGTCCACAGATTACAGAATGCCTCCAGATGTGCAATGGAAACTACTTCTGGTCTTCCAGGGAACGATCAAAGCGTAGACTGTTTAAGACATTACCCCCATGGGGGAAAGTGCGCATGGAGACTGTTGTATTCAATCCCGATGCAATTTCTGTGTTTCATCAACACTCTGATAATCCACAGATTACGGAGAGCCTCCAGATGTGCACCGGAAACTACTACTTGTCATCCGGGGAACGATCAAAGCGTAGACTGTTAGAGACATTACTCCCATGGAGGAAAGTGCGCATGGTGACTGTTGTATTCAATCCCGATGCAATTTCTGTGTTTCATCAACACTCTGTTAGTCCAAAGATTACGGAAAGCCTCCAGATGTGAATCGGAAACTACTACTGGTCTTCCAGGGAACGATCAAAGCGTAGACTGTTAGAGACATTACTCCCATGGAGTAAAGTGCGCATGGTGACTGTTGTATTCAATGCCGATGCAATTTCTGTGTTTCATCAACACTCTGATAGTCCACAGATTACAGAATGTCTCCAGATGTGCAATTGAAACTACGTCTGGTCTTCCAGGGAACGATCAAAGCGTAGACTGTTTAAGACATTACCCCCATGGAGGAAACTGCGCATGGAGACTGTTGTATTCAATCCCGATGCAATTTCTGTGTTTCATCAACACTCTGTTAGTCCAAAGATAACGGAAAGCATTTAGATGTGAATCGGAAACTACTACTGGTCTTTCAGGGAACGATCAAAGAGTAAAGTCTTTGAGACATTACACCCATGGAGGAAAGTGCGCATGGTAACTGTTGTAATCAATCCCGATGCATTATCTGTGATTCATCAACACTCTGATAGTCCACAGATTACAGAATGCCACGAGATGTGCATCAGAAACTACTACTGGTCTTCCCGGGAACGATCAAAGCGTAGACTGTTTCAGACATTACTCCCATGCAGGAAAGTGCGGATGGTGACTGTTGTATTCAATCCCGATGCAATTTCTGTGTTTCATCAACACTCTGATAGTCCACAGATTACAGAATGCCTCCAGATTTGCAATTGAAACTACTACTGGTCTTCCAGGGAACGATCAAAGCGTAGACTGTTTAAGACATTACCCCCATGGAGGAAACTGCGCATGGAGACTGTTGTATTCAATCCCGATGCAAATTCTGTGTTTCATCAACACCCTGATAGTCCACAGATTACAGAATGCCTCCAGATGTGCATCAGAAACTACTACTGGTCTTTCAGGGAACGATCAAAGAGTAAACTATTTGAGACATTACACCCATGAAGGAAAGTGCGCATGGTAACTGTTGTAATCAATCCCGATGCATTTTCTGTGTTTCATCAACACTCGGATAGTCCACAGATTACAGAATGCCACGAGATGTGCATCAGAAACTACTACTGGTCTTCCCGGGAACGATCAAAGCGTAGACTGTTTCAGACATTTCTCCCATGCAGGAAAGTGCGGATGGTGACTGTTGTATTCAATCCCGATGCAATTTCTGTTGTTCATCAACACTCTGATAGTCCACAGATTACAGGATGCCACCAGATTTGCATCGGAAACTACTACTGATCTTCCAGGGAACGATCAAAGCGTCGACTGTTTGAGACAAACCTCCCGTGGAGGAAAGTGCGCATGGTGAATGTTGAATTTAATCCCGAAGCAATTTCTGTGTTTCATCAACACTCTGATTGTCCACAGATTACAGAATGCCACCAGATGTGCATCGGAAACAACTACTGGTCTTCCAGGGAACGATCAAATTGTAGACTGTTTGAGAATTACTCCCATGGAGGAAAGTGCGCATGGTAACTGTTGTATTCAATCCCGATGCAATTTCTGTGTTCATCAACACTCTGATACTCCACAGATTACAGAATGCCTCCAGATATGCATCGGAAACTACTACTGGTCTTCCAGGGAACGATCAAGGCGTAGACTGTTTGATACATTACTCCCATGGAGGAAAGTGCGCATCGTGACTGTTGTATTCAATCCTGATGCAATTTCTGTGTTTCATCAACACTCTGATAGTCCACAGATTACAGAATGCCTCCAGATGTGCAATTGAAACTACTTCCGTTCTTCCAGGGAACGATCAAAGCGTAGACTGTTTAAGACATTACCCCCATGGAGGAAACTGCGAATGGAGTCTGTTGTATTCAATCCCGAAGCAATTTCTGTGTTTCATCAACACTCTGTTAGTCCAAAGATTACGGAAAGCATTTAGATGTGAATCGGAAACTACTACTGGTCTTTCAGGGAACGATCAAAGAGTAAACTCTTTGAGACATTACACCCATGGAGGAAAGTGCGCATGGTAACTGTTGTAATCAATCCCGATGCATTTTCTGTGTTTCATCAACACTCTGATAGTCCACAGATTACAGAATGCCACGAGATGTGCGTCAGAAACTACTACTGGTCTTCCCGGGAACGATCAAAGCGTAGACTGTTTCAGACATTACTCCCATGCAGGAAAGTGCGGATGGTGACTGTTGTATTCAATCCCGATGCTTATTCTGTGGTTCATCAACACTCTGATAGTCCACAGATTACAGGATGCCACCAGATGTGCATCGGAAACTACTACTGGTCTTCCAGGGAACGATCAAAGCGTCGACTGTTTGAGACAAACCTCCCGTGGTGGAAAGTGCGCATGGTGAAAGTTGAATTTAATCCCGAAGCAATTTCTGTGTTTCATCAACACTCTGATTGTCCACAGATTACAGAATGCCTCCAGATGTGCATCGGAAACTACTACTGGTCTTCCAGGGAACGATCAAAGCGTAGACTGTTAGAGACATTACTCCCATGGAGTAAAGTGCGCATGGTGACTGTTGTATTCAATCCCGATGCAATTTCTGTGTTTCATCAACACTCTGATAGTCCACAGATTACAGAATGCCTCCAGATGTGCAATGGAAACTACTTCTGGTCTTCCAGGGAACGATCAAAGCGTAGACTGTTTAAGACATTACCCCCATGGGGGAAAGTGCGCATGGAGACTGTTGTATTCAATCCCGATGCAATTTCTGTGTTTCATCAACACTCTGATAATCCACAGATTACGGAGAGCCTCCAGATGTGCACCGGAAACTACTACTTGTCTTCCGGGGAACGATCAAAGCGTAGACTGTTAGAGACATTACTCCCATGGAGGAAAGTGCGCATGGTGACTGTTGTATTCAATCCCGATGCAATTTCTGTGTTTCATCAACACTCTGTTAGTCCAAAGATTACGGAAAGCCTCCAGATGTGAATCGGAAACTACTACTGGTCTTCCAGGGAACGATCAAAGCGTAGACTGTTAGAGACATTACTCCCATGGAGTAAAGTGCGCATGGTGACTGTTGTATTCAATCCCGATGCAATTTCTGTGTTTCATCAACACTCTGATAGTCCACAGATTACAGAATGTCTCCAGATGTGCAATTGAAACTACGTCTGGTCTTCCAGGGAACGATCAAAGCGTAGACTGTTTAAGACATTACCCCCATGGAGGAAACTGCGCATGGAGACTGTTGTATTCAATCCCGATGCAATTTCTGTGTTTCATCAACACTCTGTTAGTCCAAAGATAACGGAAAGCATTTAGATGTGAATCGGAAACTACTACTGGTCTTTCAGGGAACGATCAAAGAGTAAAGACTTTGAGACATTACACCCATGGAGGAAAGTGCGCATGGTAACTGTTGTAATCAATCCCGATGCATTATCTGTGATTCATCAACACTCTGATAGTCCACAGATTACAGAATGCCACGAGATGTGAATCAGAAACTACTACTGGTCTTCCCGGGAACGATCAAAGCGTAGACTGTTTCAGACATTACTCCCATGCAGGAAAGTGCGGATGGTGACTGTTGTATTCAATCCCGATGCAATTTCTGTGTTTCATCAACACTCTGATAGTCCACAGATTACAGAATGCCTCCAGATTTGCAATTGAAACTACTACTGGTCTTCCAGGGAACGATCAAAGCGTAGACTGTTTAAGACATTACCCCCATGGAGGAAACTGCGCATGGAGACTGTTGTATTCAATCCCGATGCAAATTCTGTGTTTCATCAACACCCTGATAGTCCACAGATTACAGAATGCCTCCAGATGTGCATCAGAAACTACTACTGGTCTTTCAGGGAACGATCAAAGAGTAAACTATTTGAGACATTACACCCATGAAGGAAAGTGCGCATGGTAACTGTTGTAATCAATCCCGATGCATTTTTTGTGTTTCATCAACACTCTGATAGTCCACAGATTACAGAATGCCACGAGATGTGCATCAGAAACTACTACTGGTCTTCCCGGGAACGATCAAAGCGTAGACTGTTTCAGACATTTCTCCCATGCAGGAAAGTGCGGATGGTGACTGTTGTATTCAATCCCGATGCAATTTCTGTGGTTCATCAACACTCTGATAGTCCACAGATTACAGGATGCCACCAGATTTGCATCGGAAACTACTACTGATCTTCCAGGGAACGATCAAAGCGTCGACTGTTTGAGACAAACCTCCCGTGGAGGAAAGTGCGCATGGTGAATGTTGAATTTAATCCCGAAGCAATTTCTGTGTTTCATCAACACTCTGATTGTCCACAGATTACAGAATGCCACCAGATGTGCATCGGAAACAACTACTGGTCTTCCAGGGAACGATCAAATCGTAGACTGTTTGAGAATTACTCCCATGGAGGAAAGTGCGCATGGTAACTGTTGTATTCAATCCCGATGCAATTTCTGTGTTCATCAACACTCTGATACTCCACAGATTACAGAATGCCTCCAGATATGCATCGGAAACTACTACTGGTCTTCCAGGGAACGATCAAGGCGTAGACTGTTTGATACATTACTCCCATGGAGGAAAGTGCGCATCGTGACTGTTGTATTCAATCCTGATGCAATTTCTGTGTTTCATCAACACTCTGATAGTCCACAGATTACAGAATGCCTCCAGATGTGCATCGGAAACTACTACTGGTCTTCCAGGGAACGATCAAAGCGTAGACTGTTTGAGACATTACTCCCACGGAGGAAAGTGCGCATCGTGACTGTTGTATTCAATCCCGATGCAATTTCTGTGTTTCATCAACACTCTGATACTCTACAGATTACAGAATGCCTCCAGATGTGCATCGGAAACTACTACTGGTCTTCCAGGCTACGATCAAAGCGTAGACTGTTAGGGACATTACTCCCATGGAGGAAAGTGCGCATGGTGACTGTTGTATCCAATCCCGATGTAATCTCTGTGTTTCATCAACACTCTGATAGTCCACAGATTACAGAATGAATCCCGATGTGCATCGGAAACTACTACTGGTCTTCCAGGGAACGATCAAAGCGTAGACTGTTTGGGACATTGCTACCATGGAGGAAAGTGTGCATGGTGACTGTTGTATTCAATCCCGATGCAATTTCTGTGTTTCATCAACACTGTGATAGTCCACAGATTACAGAATGCCAACAGATGTGCATCGGAAACTACTACTGGTCATCCAGGGAACGATCAAAGCGTAGACTGTTTCAGACATAACTCCCACGGAAGAAAGTGCGGATGGTGACTTTTGTATTCAATCCCGATGCTATTTCTGTGTTGCATCAACACTCTGATAGTCCACAGATTACAGAATGCCACCAGATGTGCATCGGAAACTACTATTGGTCTTCCAGGGAACGATCAAACCGTAGACTGTTTGAGACATACCCCCCGTGGAGGGAAGTGCACATGGTGACTGTGGTATTCATTCCCGATGCAATTTCAGTGTTTCATGGACACTCTGATAGTCCACAGATTACAGAATGGCACCAGATATGCATCGGAAACTACTACTGGTCTTCCAGAGAACGATCCAAGCATAGACTGTTTGATAATTACTCCCATGGAGGAAAGTGCGCATGGTGAATGTAGTTTTCAATCCCGAGGTAATTTCTGTGTTTCATCAACACTCTGATAGTCCACAGATTACAGAATGCCTCCAGATGTGCAATTGAAACTACTTCTGGTCTTCCAGGGAACGATCAAAGCGTAGACTGTTTAAGACATTACCCCCATGGAGGAAAGTGCGCATGGAGACTGTTGTATTAAATCCCGATGCAATTTCTGTGTTTCATCAACACTCTGATAGTCCACAGATTACGGAAAGCCTCCAGATGTGCACCGGAAACTACTACTTGTCTTCCGGGGAACGATCAAAGCGTAGACTGTTAGAGACATTACTCCCATGGAGGAAAGTGCGCATGGTGACTGTTGTATTCAATCCCGATGCAATTTCTGTGTTTCATCAACACTCTGTTAGTGTAAAGATTACGGAAAGTCTCCAGATGTGAATCGGAAACTACTACTCATCTTCCAGGGAACGATCAAAGCGTAGACTGTTTGATACATTACTCCCATGGAGGAAAGTGCGCATCGTGACTGTTGTATTCAATCCTGATGCAATTTCTGTGTTTCATCAACACTCTGATAGTCCACAGATTACAGAATGCCTCCAGATGTGCATCGGAAACTACTACTGGTCTTCCAGGGAACGATCAAAGCGTAGACTGTTTGAGACATTACTCCCATGGAGGAAAGTGCGCATGGTGACTGTTGTATTCAATCCCGATGCAATTTCAGTGTTTCATCAACACTCTGATTTTCCACAGATTACAGAATGCCTCCAGATGTGCATCGGAAACTACTACTTGACTTCCGGGGAACGATCAAAGCGTAGACTGTTTGAGACATACCTCCCGTGGAGGGAAGTGCACATGGTGACTGTTGTATTCATTCCCGATGCAATTTCTGTGTTTCATCAACACTCTGATAGTCCACAGATTACAGAATGTCACCAGATATGCATCGGAAACTACTACTGGTTTTCCAGGGAACGATCAAAGCGTAGACTGTTTGAGACATTACTCCCATGGAGGAAAGTGCGCATGGTGACTGTTGTATTTAATCCCGATGCAATTTCTAAGTTTCATCAACACTCTGATAGTCCACAGATTACAGAATGCCTCCAGATGTGCATCGGACACTACTACTGGTATTCCAGGGAACGATCAAAGCGTAGACTGTTAGAGACATTACTCCCATGGAGTAAAGTGCGCATGGTGACTGTTGTATTCAATCCCGATGCAATTTCTGTGTTTCATCAACACTCTTATAGTCCACAGATTACAGAATGCATCCCGATGTGCATCGGAAACTACTACTGGTCTTCCAGGGAACGATCAATTTCTGTGTTTCATCAACACTCTGATAGTCCACAGATTACAGAATGCCTCCAGACGTGCATCGGAAACAACTACTGGTCTTCCAGGGAACGATCAAATCGTAGACTGTTTGAGAATTACTCCCATGGAGGAAAGTGCGCATGGTGACTGTTGTATTCAATCCCGATGCAATTTCTGTGTTTCATCAACACTCTGATAGTCCACAGATTACAGAATGCCTCCCGATGTGCATCGGAAACTACTACTGGTCTTCCAGGGAACGATCAAAGCGTAGACTGTTTGGGACATTAGAATCATGGAGGAAAGTGCGCATGGTGACTGTTGTATTCAATCCCGATGCAATTTCTGTGTTTCATCAACACTCTGATAGTCCACAGATTATAGAATGCCAACAGATGTGCATCGGAAACTACTACTGGTCTTCCAGGGAACGATCAAACCGTAGACTGTTTGAGACATACCTCCCGTGGAGGAAAGTGCACATGGTGACTGTTGTATTCATTCCCGATGCAATTTCAGTGTTTCATGAACACTCTGATAGTCCACAGATTACAGAATGGCACCAGATATGCATCGGAAACTACTACTGGTCTTCCAGAGAACGATTCAAGCATAGACTGTTTGATAATTACTCCCATGGAGGAAAGTGCGCATGGTGAATGTAGTTTTCAGTCCCGAGGCAATTTCTGTGTTTCATCAACACTCTGATAGTCCACAGATTACAGAAAGCCTCCAGATATGCATCGGAAACTACTACTGGTCTTCCAGGGAACGATCAAAGCGTAGACTGTTAGAGACATTACTCCCATGGAGTAAAGTGCGCATGGTGACTGTTGTATTCAATCCCGATGCAATTTCTGTGTTTCATCAAATCACTGATAGTTTACAGATTACAGAAAGCCTCCAGATGTGCAATTGAAACTACTTGTGGTCATCCAAGGAACGATCAAAGCGTAGACTGTTTAAGACATTACCCCCATGGAGGAAAGTGCGCATGGAGACTGTTGTATTCAATCCCGATGCAATTTCTGTGTTTCATCAACACTCTGATAGTCCACAGATTATGGAAAGCCTCCAGATGTGCACCGGAAACTACTACTTGGCTTCTGGGGAACCATCGAAGCGTAGACTGTTAGAGACATTACTCCCATGGAGGAAAGTGCGCATGGTGACTGTTGTATTCAATCCCGATGCAATTTCTGTGTTGCATCAACACTCTGATTGTCCACAGATTACAGAATGCCTCCTGATGTGCAATTGAAGCTACTTCTGGTCTTCCAGGGAACGATCAAAGCGTAGACTGTTTAAGACATTACCCACATGGAGAAAACTGCGCATGGAGGCTGTTGTATTAAATCCCGATGCAATTTCTGTGTTTCATCAACACTCTGATAGTCCACAGATTACAGAATGCCTCCAGACGTGCATCGGAAACAACTACTGGTCTTCCAGGGAACGATCAAATCGTAGACTGTTTGAGAATTACTCCCATGGAGGAAAGTGCGCATGGTAACTGTTGTATTCAATCCCCATGCAATTTCTGTTTTTCATCAACACTCTGATGGTCCACAGATTACAGAATGCCTCCAGATGTGCATCGGAAACTACTACTTGTCTTCCGGGGAACGATCAAAGCGTAGACTGTTTGAGACATACCTCCCGTGGAGGAAAGTGCACATGGTGACTGTTGTATTCATTCCCGAAGCAATTTCTGTGTTTCATGAACACTCTGATAGTCCACAGATTACAGAATGGCACCAGATATGCATCGGAAACTACTACTGGTCTTCCAGGGAACGATCAAAGCGTAGACTGTTTGAGACATTACTCCCATGGAGGAAAGTGCGCATCGTGACTGTTGTATTCAATCCCGATGCAATTTCTGTGTTTCATCAACACTCTGATACTCCACAGTATATAGAATGCCTCCAGATGTGCATCGGAAGCTACTACTGGTCTTCCAGGGAACGATCAAATCGTAGACTGTTTGAGACATTACTTTTATGGAGGAATGTGCTCATGGTGACTGTTGTATTCAATCCCGATGCAATTTCTATGTTTCATCAACACTCTGATAGTCCACAGATTACAGAATGCCTCCAGATGTGCATCGGACACTACTACTGGTATTCCAGGAAACGATCAAAGCGTAGACTGTTAGAGACATTACTCCCATGGAGTAAAGTGCGCATGGTGACTGTTGTATACAATCCCGATGCAATTTCTGTGTTTAATCAAAACTCTTATAGTCCACAGATTACAGTATGCCTCCCGATGTGCATCAGGAACTACTACTGGTCTTCCAGGCTACGATCAAATCGTAGACTGTTAGGGACATTACTCCCATGGAGGAAAGTGCGCATGGTGACTGTTGTATTTAATCCCGATGCAATTTCTGTGTTTCATCAACACTCTGATAGTCCAAAGATTACGGAAAGACTCCATATGTGCATCGGAAACTACTATTGGTCTTCCAGGGAAAGATCAAAGCGTAGACTGTTAGAGACATTACTCCCATGGAGTAAAGTGCGCATGGTGACTGTTGTATTCAATCCCGATGCAATTTCTGTGTTTCATCAACACTCTGATAGTCCAAAGATTACGGAAAGCCTCCAGATGTGCATCGGAAACTACTACTGGTCTTCCAGGGAACGATCAAAGCCTAGACTGTTAGAGACATTACTCCCATGGAGTAAAGTGCGCATGGTGAGTGTTGTATTCAATCCCGATGCAATTTCTGTGTTTCATCAACACTCTGATAGTCCACAGATTACAGAATGCCTCCAGATGTGCAATTGAAACTACTTCAGGTCTTCCAGGGAACGATCAAATCGTAGACTGTTTAAAACATTACCCCCATGGAGGAAACTGCGCATGGTAACTGTTGTATTCAATCCCGATGCAATATCTGTGTTTCATCAACACTCTGATAGTCCACAGATTACAGAAAGCCTCCAGATGTGCATCGGAAACCACTACTGGTCTTCCAGGGAACGTTCAAAGCGTAGACTGTTAGAGACATTACTCCCATGGAGGAAAGTGCGCATGGTAACTGTTGTATTCAATCCCGATGCAATTTCTGTGTTTCATCAACACTCTGATACTCCACAGATTACAGAATGCCTCCAGATATGCATCGGAAACTACTACTGGTCTTCCAGGGAACGATCAAAGCGAGGACTGTTTGAGACATTACTCCCATGGAGGAAAGTGCGCATCGTGACTGTTGTATTCAATCCCGATGCAATTTCTGTGTTTCATCAACACTCTGATAGTCCACAGATTACAGAATGCCTCCAGATGTGCATCGGAAACTACTACAGGTCTTCCAGGGAACGATCAATGCGTAGACTGTTTGAGACATTACTTTAATGGAGGAATGTGCTCATGGTGACTGTTGTATTCAATCCCGATGCCATTTCTATGTTTCATCAACACTCTGATAGTCCACAGATTACAGAATTCCTCCAGATGTGCATCGGAAACTGCTACTGGTCTTCCAGGGAACGATCAAAGTGAGGACTGTTTGAGACATTACTCCCATGGAGGAAAGTGCGCATGGTGACTGTTGTATTTAATCCCGATGCAATTTCTGTGTTTCATCAACACTCTGATAGTCTACAGATTACAGAATGCCACCAGATGTGAATCGGAAACTACTACTGGTGTTCCAGGGAACGATCAAAGCGTAGACTGTTTGAGACATTACTCCCGTGGAGGAATGTGCGCATGGTGACTGTTGTATTCATTCCCGATGCAATTTCTGTGTTTCATCAACACTCTGATAGTCCACAGATTACAGAAAGCCTCCAGATGTGCATCGGAAACTACTTCTGGTCTTCCAGGGAACGATCAAAGCGTAGACTGTTGAAGACATTACTCCCATGGAGGAAAGTGTGCATGGTAAATGTTGTATTCAATTCCGTTGCAATTTCAGTGTTTCATCAACACTCTGATTCTCCACAGATTACAGAGTGCCTCCAGATGTGCATCGGAAACTACTACTTGTCTTCCGGAGAACGATCAAAGCGTAGACTGTTAGAGACATTACTCCCATGGAGGAAAGTGCGCATGGTAACTGTTGTATCCAAAACCCGATGCAATTTCTGTGTTTCATCAACACTCTGACACTCCACAGATTACAGAATGCCTCCAGATGAGCATCGGAGCCTATTACTGGTCTTCCAGGGAACGATCAAAGCGTAGACTGTATGAGACATTACTCCTATGGAGGAAAGTGCGCATGGTGACTGTTGTATTTAATCCCGATCCAATTTCTGTGTTTCATCAACACTCTGATAGTCCACAGATTACATAATTTCTCCAGATGTGCATCGGAAACTACTACTGGTCTTACAGGGAACGATCAAAGCGTACACTGTTTCAGACATTACTCCCTTGCAGGAAAGTGCGCATGGTGACTGTTGTATTCAATCCCGATGCAATTTCTGTGTTTCATCAACACTCTGATAGTCCAAAGATTACGGAAAGCCTCCAGATGTGCATCGGAAACTACTACTCGTCTTCCAGGGAACGATCAAAGCGTAGACTGTTAGAGACATTACTCCCATGGAGTAAAGTGATCATGGTGACTGTTGTATTCAATCCCGATGCAATTTCTGTGTTTCATCAACACTCTGATAGTCCACAGATTACAGAAAGCCTCCAGATGTGCATCGGAAACTACTACTGGTCTTCCAGGGAACGATCAAAGCGTAGACTGTTAGAGACATTACTCCCATGGAGGAAAGTGCGCATGGTAAATGTTGTAATCAATCCCGATGCAATTTCAGTGTTTCATCAACACTCTGATTCTCCACAGATTACAGAATGCTTCCAGATGTGCATCGGAAACTACTACTTGTCTTCCGGAGAACGATCAAAGCGTAGACTGTTAGAGACATTACTCCCATGGAGGAAAGTGGGCATGGTAACTGTTGTATTCAAAACCCGATGCAATTTCTGGGTTTCATCAACACTCTGATACTCCACAGATTACAGAATGCCTCCAGATGAGCATCGGAAACTACTACTGGTCATCCAGGGAAAGATCAAAGCGTAGAATGTTTGAGACATTACTCCCATGGAGGAAAGTGCGCATGGTGACTGTTGTATTCAATCCCGATGTTATTTCTGTGTTTCATCAACACTCTGATAGTCCACAGATTACAGAATGCCTCCCGATGTGCATCGGAAACTACTACTGGTCTTCCAGGGAACGATCAAAGTGTAGACTGTTTGGGACATTACTCCCATAGAGGAAAGTGCGCATGGTAACTGTTGTATTCAATCCCGATGCAATTTCTGTGTTTCATCAACACTCTGATAGTCCACAGATTACAGAATGCCTCCAGATGTGCATCGGAAACTACTACTTGTCTTCCGGGGAACGATCAAAGCGTAGACTGTTTGAGACATACCTCCCGTGGAGGAAAGTGCACATGGTGACTGTTGTATTCATTCCCGATGCAATTTCTGTGTTTCATGAACACTCTGATAGTCCACAGATTACAGAATGGCACCAGATATGCATCGGAAACTACTACTGGTCTTCCAGGGAACGATCAAAGCGTAGACTGTTTGAGACATTACTCCCATGGAGGAAAGTGCGCATCGTGACTGTTGTATTCAATCCCGATGCAATTTCTGTGTTTCATCAACACTCTGATACTCTACAGATTACAGAATGCCTCCAGATGTGCATCGGAAGCTACTACTGGTCTTCCAGGGAACGATCAAATCGTAGACTGTTTGAGACATTACTTTTATGGAGGAATGTGCTCATGGTGACTGTTGTTTTCAATCCCGATGCAATTTCTATGTTTCATCAACACTCTGATAGTCCACAGATTACAGAATGCCTCCAGATGTGCATCGACACTACTACTGGTATTCCAGGGAACGATCAAAGCGTAGACTGTTAGAGACGTTACTCCCATGGAGTAAAGTGCGCATGGTGACTGTTGTATACAATCCCGATGCAATTTCTGTGTTTCATCAAAACTCTTGTAGTCCACAGATTACAGAATGCCTCCCGATGTGCATCGGAAACTACTACTGGTCTTCCAGGCTACGATCAAATCGTAGACTGTTAGGGACATTACTCCCATGGAGGAAAGTGCGCATGGTGACTGTTGTATTCAATCCCGATGCAATTTCTGTGTTTCATCAACACTCTGATAGTCCACAGATTACAGAAAGCCTCCAGATGTGCATCGGAAACCACTACTGGTCTTCCAGGGAACGTTCAAAGCGTAGACTGTTAGAGACATTACTCCCATGGAGGAAAGTGCGCATGGTAACTGTTGTATTCAATCCCGATGCAATTTCTGTGTTTCATCAACACTCTGATACTCCACAGATTACAGAATGCCTCCAGATATGCATCGGAAATTACTACTGGTCTTCCAGGGAACGATCAAAGCGAGGACTCTTTGAGACATTACTCCCATGGAGGAAAGTGCGCATCGTGACTGTTGTATTCAATCCCGATGCAATTTCTGTGTTTCATCAACACTCTGATAGTCCACAGATTACAGAATGCCTCCAGATGTGCATCGGAAACTACTACAGGTCTTCCAGGGAACGATCAAAGCGTAGACTGTTTGAGACATTACTTTTATGGAGGAATGTGCTCATGGTGACTGTTGTATTCAATCCCGATGCCATTTCTATGTTTCATCAACACTCTGATAGTCCACAGATTACAGAATTGGTCCAGATGTGCATCGGAAACTGCTACTGGTCTTCCAGGGAACGATCAAAGCGAGGACTGTTTGAGACATTACTCCCATGGAGGAAAGTGCGCATGGTGAATGTTGTATTTAATCCCGATGCAATTTCTGTGTTTCATCAACACTCTGATAGTCCACAGATTACAGAATGGCACCAGATATGCATCGGAAACTACTACTGGTCTTCCAGGGAACGATCAAAGCGTAGACTGTTTGAGACATTACTCCCATGGAGGAAAGTGCGCATCGTGACTGTTGTATTCAATCCCGATGCAATTTCTGTGTTTCATCAAAACTCTTGTAGTGCACAGATTACAGAATGCCTCCCGATGTGCATCGGAAACTACTACTGGTCTTCCAGGCTACGATCAAATCGTAGACTGTTAGGGACATTACTCCCATGGAGGAAAGTGCGCATGGTGACTGTTGTATTCAATCCCGATGCAATTTCTGTGTTTCATCAACACTCTGATAGTCCAAAGATTACGGAAAGTCTCCAGATGTGCATCGGAAACTACTATTGGTCTTCCAGGGAAAGATCAAAGCGTAGACTGTTAGAGACATTACTCCCATGGAGTTAAGTGCGCATGGTGACTGTTGTATTCAATCCCGATGCAATTTCTGTGTTTCATCAACACTCTGATAGTCCAAAGATTACGGAAAGCCTCCAGATGTGCATCGGGAACTACTACTGGTCTTCCAGGGAACGATCCAAGCCTAGACTGTTAGAGACATTACTCCCATGGAGTAAAGTGCGCATGGTGACTGTTGTATTCAATCCCGATGCAAATTCTGTGTTTCATCAACACTCTGATAGTCCACAGATTACAGAATGCCTCCAGATGTGCAATTGAAACTACTTCAGGTCTTCCAGGGAACGATCAAATCGTAGACTGTTTAAGACATTACCCCCATGGAGGAAACTGCGCATGGAGACTGTTGTATTCAATCCCGATGCAATTTCTGTGTTTCATCAACACTCTGATAGTCCACAGATTACAGAATGCCACGAGATGTGCATCAGAAACTACTACTGGTCTTCCCGGGAACGATCAAAGCGTAGACTGTTTCAGACATTACTCCAATGCAGGAAAGTGCGGATGGTGACTGTTGTATTCAATCCCGAAGCAATTTCTGTGTTTCATCAACACTCTGATAGTCCACAGATTACAGAATGCCACCAAAATTTGGTCGGAAACTACTACTGGTCTTCCAGGGAACGATCAAATCGTAGACTGTTTGAGAATTGCTCCCATGGAGGAAAGTGCGCATGGTAACTGTTGTATTCATTCCCGATGCAATTTCTGTGTTTCATCAACACTCTGATAGTCCACAGATTACAGAAAGCCTCCAGATGTGCATCGGAAACTACTACTGGTCTTCCAGGGAACGTTCAAAGCGTAGACTGTTAGAGACATTACTCCCATGGAGGAAAGTTCGCATGGTAACTGTTGTATTCAATCCCGATGCAATTTCTGTGTTTCATCAACACTCTGATACTCCACAGATTACAGAATGCCTCCAGATATGCATCGGAAACTACTACTGGTCTTCCAGGGAACGATCAAAGCGAGGACTGTTTCAGACATTACTCCCTTGCAGGAAAGTGCGCATCGTGACTGTTGTATTCAATCCCGATGCAATTTCTGTGTTTCATCAACACTCTGATAGTCCACAGATTACAGAATGCCTCCAGATGTGCATCGGAAACTACTACAGGTCTTCCAGGGAACGATCAAAGCGTAGACCGTTTGAGACATTACTTTTATGGAGGAATGTGCTCATGGTGACTGTTGTATTCAATCCCGATGCCATTTCTATGTTTCATCAACACTCTGATAGTCCACAGATTACAGAACTCCTCCAGATGGGCATCGGAAACTGCTACTGGTCTTCCAGGGAACGATCACAGCGAGGACTGTTTGAGACATTACTCCCATGGAGGAAAGTGCGCATGGTGACTGTTGTATTTAATCCCGATGCAATTACTGTGTTTCATCAACACTCTGATAGTCTACAGATTACAGAATGCCACCAGATGTGAATCGGAAACTACCACTGGTGTTCCAGGGAACGATCAAAGCGTAGACTGTTTGAGACATTACTCCCGTGGAGGAATGTGCGCATAGTGACTGTTGTATTCATTCCCGATGCAATTTCTGTGTTTCATCAACACTCTGATAGTCCACAGATTACAGAAAGCCTCCAGATGTGCATCGGAAACTACTTCTGGTCTTCCAGGGAACGATCAAAGCGTAGACTGTTGAAGACATTACTCCCATGGAGGAAAGTGTGCATGGTAAATGTTGTATTCAATTCCGATGCAGTTTCAGTGTTTCATCAACACTCTGATTCTCCACAGATTACAGAGTGCCTCCAGATGTGCATCGGAAACTACTACTGGTCTTCCAGGGAACGATCAAAGCGTAGACTGTTAGAGACATTACTCCCATGGAGAAAAGTGCGCATGGTAAATGTTGTATTCAATCCCGATGCAATTTCAGTGTGTTATCAACACTCTGATTCTCCACAAATTACAGAA
Source organism: Schistocerca gregaria (assembly GCF_023897955.1). Taxonomy (NCBI): domain Eukaryota; kingdom Metazoa; phylum Arthropoda; class Insecta; order Orthoptera; family Acrididae; genus Schistocerca; species Schistocerca gregaria. The sequence goes on from NW_026061710.1 coordinate 20,275,762, forward strand.
TGCCTCCAGATGTGCATCGGAAACTACTACTTGTCTTCCGGAGAACGATCAAAGCGTAGACTGTTAGAGACATTACTCCATGGAGGAAAGTGGGCATGGTAACTGTTGTATTCAAAACCCGATGCAATTTCTGGGTTTCATCAACACTCTGATACTCCACAGATTACAGAATGCCTCCAGATGAGCATCGGAAACTACTACTGGTCATCCAGGGAAAGATCAAAACGTAGACTGTTTGAGACGTTACTCCCATGGAGGAAAGTGCGCATGGTTACTGTTGTATTCAATCCCGATGCTATTTCTGTGTTTCATCAACACTCTGATAGTCCACAGATTACAGAATGCCTCCCGATGTGCATCGGAAACTACTACTGGTCTTCCAAGGAACGATCAAAGTGTAGACTGTTTGGGACATTACTCCCATGGAGGAAAGTGCGCATGGTGACTGTTGTATTCAATCCCGATGCAATTTCTGTGTTTCATCAACACTCTGATAGTCCACAGCTTACAGAATACCTCCAGATGTGCATCGTTATCTACTACTGGTCTTTCAGGGAACGATCAAAGCGTAAACTCTTTGAGACATTACTCCCATGCAGGAAAGTGCGGATGGTGACTGTTGTATTCAATCAGGATGCAATTTCTGTGTTTCATCAACACTCTGATAGTCCACAGATTACAGGATGCCACCAGATGTGCATCGGAAACTACTACTGGTCTTCCAGGGAAAGATCAAAGCGTCGACTGTTTGAGATATACCTTCCGTGGAGGAAAGTGCGCATGGTGACTGTTGTATTTATTCCCGAATCAATTTCTGTGTTTCATCAACACTCTGATAGTCCACAGATTACAGAATGCCACCAGATGTGCATCGGGAACTACTACTGGTCTTCCAGGGAACGATAAAATCGTAGACTGTTTGAGAATTACTCCCATGGAGGAAAGTGCGCATGGTAACTGTTGTATTCAATCCCGATTCTATTTCTGTGTTTCATCAACACTCTGATAGTCCACAGATTACAGAAAGCGTCCAGATGTGCATCGGAAACTACTACTGGTCTTCCAGGGAACGATCGAAGCGTAGACTGTTTGAGACATTAGTCCCATGGAGGAAAGTGCGCATGGTGACTGTTGTATTCAATCCCGATGCAATTTCTGTGTTTCATCAACACTCTGATAGTCGAAAAATTACAGAATGCCTCCAGATGTGCATCGGACACTACTATTGGTCTTCCAGGGAACGATCAAAGCGTAGACTGTTTGAGACATACTTCCCGTGGAGGAGAGTACGCATTGTGACTGTTGTATTCAATCCCGATGCAATTTCTGTGTTTCATCAACACTCTGATAGTCCACAGATTACAGAATGCCACGAGATGTGCATCAGAAACTACTTATGGTCTTCCAAAGAACGGTCAAAGCTAAGACTGTTTCAGACATTACTCCCAAGGAGGAAAGTGCGGATGGTGACTGTTGTATTCAATCACGATGTAATTTCTGTGTTTCATCATCACTCTGATAGTCCACAGATTACGGAAAGCCTCCAGATGTGCATCGGAAAATACTACTGGTCTTGCAGGGAACGATCAAAGCGTAGACTGTTAGAGACATTACGCCCATTTAAGAAAGTGCGCATGGTGACTGTTTTATTCAATCCGGATGCAATTTCTGTGTTTCATCAACACTGTGATAGTCCACAGATGACGGAAAGCCGTCAGATGTGCATCGGAAACTACTACTGGTCTTCCAGGGAACTATCAAAGCGTAGACTGTTAGAGACATTACTCCAATGGAGGAAAGTGTGCATGGTGACAGTTGTATTCAATTCCGATGCAATTTCTGTGTTTCATCAACACTCTGATAGTCCACAGAATACAGAATGCCTCCAGATGTGCAATTGAAACTACTACTGATCTTTCAGGGAACGATCAAAGCGTAGAATGTTTGAGACATTACTCCCGTGGAGGAAAGTGCGCATTGTGACTGTTGTATTCAATCCCGATGCAATTTCTGTGTTTCATCAACACTCTGATAGTCCACAGATTACAGAATGTTTCAAGATGTGCATCGTAAACTACTGCTGGTCTTCCAGGGATCGATCAAAGCGTAAACCCTTTGAGACATTACTCCCATGGAGGAAAGTGCGCATGGTGACGGTTGTATTCAATCCCGATGCAATTTCTATTGTTTCATCAACACTCTGATAGTCCACAGATTACAGAATGCCACCAGATGTGCATCGGAAACTACTACTGGTCTTCCAGGGAACGATCAAAGCATAGACTGTTTGAGAATTACTCCCATGGAGGAAAGTGCGCATGGTGACTGTTGTATTCAATCCCGATGCAATTTCTGTGTTTCATCAACACTCTGATAGTCCACAGATTACAGAATGCCACCAGATGTTCATCGGAAACTACTACTGGTCTTCCAGGGAACGATCAAAGCATAGACTGTTTGAGACATTACTGCAGTGGAGGAAAGTGCGCATGGTGACTGTTGTATTCAATCCCGATACAATTTCTGTGTTTCATCAACACTCTGATAGTCCACAGATTACAGAATGCCTCCAGATGTTCATCGGAAATTTCTACTTGTCTTTGAGGTAACGATCAAAGCGCAGACTGTTTGAGACATTACTATTATGCAGGAATGTGCGCATGGTGACTGTTGTATTCAATCCCGATGCAATTTCTGTGTTTCATCAACACTCTGATAGTCCACAGATTACAGATTGCCACTAGATGTGCGTCGGAAACTACTACTGGTCTTCCTGGGAACGATCCAGGCGTAGACTGTTTCAGACATTACTCCCATGGAGGAAAGTGCCGATGGTGAATGTTGTATTCAATCGCGATGCCATTTCTGTGTTTCATCAACACTCTGATAGTCCACAGATTACAGAATGCCTCCAGATGTTAATCGGAAACTACTACTGGGCTTCCAGGGACGATCAAAGCGTAGATTGTTAGAGACATTACTCCCATGGAGGAAAGTGTGCATGGTAACTGTTGTATTCAAAACCTGATGCAATTTCTGTGTTTCATCAACACTCGGATACTCCACAGATTACAGAATGCCTCCAGATGTGCATCGGAAACTACTACTAGTCTTCCTGGGAACTATCAAAGCGTAGACTGTTAGGGACATTAGTTTTATGGAGGAATGTGCTCATGGTGACTGTTGTATTCAACCCCGATGCAATTTCTGTGTTTCATCAACACTCTGATAGTCCACAGATTACAGAATGCCTCCAGATGTGCATCGGAAACTACTACTGGTCTTCAAGGGAACGATCAAAGCGTAGACTGTTAGAGACATTACTTTTATGGAGGAATGTGCTCATGGTGACTGTTGTATTCAATCCCGATGCAATTTCTGTGTTTCATCAACACTCTGATAGTCCACAGATTACAGAATGCCTCCAGATGTGCATCGGAAACTACTACTCGTCTTCCAGGGAACGATCAAAGCGTAGACCGTTTGAGAATTACTCCCATGGAGGAAAGTGCGCATGGTGACTGTTGTATTCAATCCCAATGCATTTTCTGTGTTCCATCAACACTCTGATAGTCCACAGATTACAGAATGCCTCAGGATGTGCATCAGAAACTACTACTGGTCTTCCTGGGAACGATCCAGGCGTAGACTGTTTCAGACATTACTTCGATGGAGGAAAGTGCGGATGGTGACTGTTGTATTCAATCAGGATGCAATTTCTGTGTTTCATCAACACTCTCATAGTCCACACATTACAGAATGCCTCCAGATGAGCATCGGAAACTACTACTGGTCATCCAGGGAACGATCAAAGCGTAGACTGTTTGAGACATTACTCCCATGGAGGAAAGTGCGCATGGTGACTGTTGTATTCAATCCCGATGCTATTTCTGTGTTTCATCAACACTCTGATAGTCCACAGATTACAGAATGCCTCCAGATGTTAATCGGAAACTACTACTGGGCTTCCAGGGAACGATCAAAGCGTAGGCTGTTAGAGACATTACTCCCATGGAGGAAAGTGTGCATGGTAACTGTTGTATTCAAAACCCGATGCAATTTCTGGGTTTCATCAACACTCTGATACCCCACAGATTACAGATTGCCACTAGATGTGCGTCGGAAACTACTACTGGTCTTCCTGGGAACGATCCAGGCGTAGACTGTTTCAGACATTACTCCCATGGAGGAAAGTGCCGATGGTGAATGTTGTATTCAATCGCGATGCCATTTCTGTGTTTCATCAACACTCTGATAGTCCACAGATTACAGGATGCCACCAGATGTGCATCGGAAACTACTACTGGTCTTCCAGGGAAAGATCAAAGCGTCGACTGTTTGAGATATACCTTCCGTGGAGGAAAGTGCGCATGGTGACTGTTGTATTTATTCCCGAATCAATTTCTGTGTTTCATCAACACTCTGATAGTCCACAGATTACAGAATGCCACCAGATGTGCATCGGGAACTACTACTGGTCTTCCAGGGAACGATAAAATCGTAGACTGTTTGAGAATTACTCCCATGGAGGAAAGTGCGCATGGTAACTGTTGTATTCAATCCCGATTCTATTTCTGTGTTTCATCAACACTCTGATAGTCCACAGATTACAGAAAGCGTCCAGATGTGCATCGGAAACTACTACTGGTCTTCCAGGGAACGATCGAAGCGTAGACTGTTTGAGACATTAGTCCCATGGAGGAAAGTGCGCATGGTGACTGTTGTATTCAATCCCGATGCAATTTCTGTGTTTCATCAACACTCTGATAGTCGAAAAATTACAGAATGCCTCCAGATGTGCATCGGACACTACTATTGGTCTTCCAGGGAACGATCAAAGCGTAGACTGTTTGAGACATACTTCCCGTGGAGGAGAGTAAGCATTGTGACTGTTGTATTCAATCCCGATGCAATTTCTGTGTTTCATCAACACTCTGATAGTCCACAGATTACAGAATGCCACGAGATGTGCATCAGAAACTACTTATGGTCTTCCAAAGAACGGTCAAAGCTAAGACTGTTTCAGACATTACTCCCAAGGAGGAAAGTGCGGATGGTGACTGTTGTATTCAATCACGATGTAATTTCTGTGTTTCATCATCACTCTGATAGTCCACAGATTACGGAAAGCCTCCAGATGTGCATCGGAAAATACTACTGGACTTGCAGGGAACGATCAAAGCGTAGACTGTTAGAGACATTACGCCCATTTAAGAAAGTGCGCATGGTGACTGTTTTATTCAATCCGGATGCAATTTCTGTGTTTCATCAACACTCTGATAGTCCACAGATGACGGAAAGCCGTCAGATGTGCATCGGAAACTACTACTGGTCTTCCAGGGAACTATCAAAGCGTAGACTGTTAGAGACATTACTCCAATGGAGGAAAGTGTGCATGGTGACAGTTGTATTCAATTCCGATGCAATTTCTGTGTTTCATCAACACTCTGATAGTCCACAGAATACAGAATGCCTCCAGATGTGCAATTGAAACTACTACTGATCTTTCAGGGAACGATCAAAGCGTAGAATGTTTGAGACATTACTCCTGTGGAGGAAAGTGCGCATTGTGACTGTTGTATTCAATCCCGATGCAATTTCTGTGTTTCATCAACACTCTGATAGTCCACAGATTACAGAATGTTTCAAGATGTGCATCGTAAACTACTGCTGGTCTTCCAGGGATCGATCAAAGCGTAAACCCTTTGAGACATTACTCCCATGGAGGAAAGTGCGCATGGTGACTGTTGTATTCAATCCCGATGCAATTTCTATTGTTTCATCAACACTCTGATAGTCCACAGATTACAGAATGATACCATATGTGCATCGGAAACTACTACTGGTCTTCCAGGGAACGATCAAAGCATAGACTGTTTGAGAATTACTCCCATGGAGGAAAGTGCGCATGGTGACTGTTGTATTCAATCCCGATGCAATTTCTGTGTTTCATCAACACTCTGATAGTCCACAGATTACAGAATGCCACCAGATGTTCATCGGAAACTACTACTGGTCTTCCAGGGAACGATCAAAGCACAGACTGTTTGAGACATTACTGCAGTGGAGGAAAGTGCGCATGGTGACTGTTGTATTCAATCCCGATGCAATTTCTGTGTTTCATCAACACTCTGATAGTCCACAGATTACAGGATGCCACCAGATGTGCATCGGAAACTACTACTGGTCTTCCAGGGAAAGATCAAAGCGTCGACTGTTTGAGATATACCTTCCGTGGAGGAAAGTGCGCATGGTGACTGTTGTATTTATTCCCGAATCAATTTCTGTGTTTCATCAACACTCTGATAGTCCACAGATTACAGAATGCCACCAGATGTGCATCGGGAACTACTACTGGTCTTCCAGGGAACGATAAAATCGTAGACTGTTTGAGAATTACTCCCATGGAGGAAAGTGCGCATGGTAACTGTTGTATTCAATCCCGATTCTATTTCTGTGTTTCATCAACACTCTGATAGTCCACAGATTACAGAAAGCGTCCAGATGTGCATCGGAAACTACTACTGGTCTTCCAGGGAACGATCGAAGCGTAGACTGTTTGAGACATTAGTCCCATGGAGGAAAGTGCGCATGGTGACTGTTGTATTCAATCCCGATGCAATTTCTGTGTTTCATCAACACTCTGATAGTCGAAAAATTACAGAATGCCTCCAGATGTGCATCGGACACTACTATTGGTCTTCCAGGGAACGATCAAAGCGTAGACTGTTTGAGACATACTTCCCGTGGAGGAGAGTACGCATTGTGACTGTTGTATTCAATCCCGATGCAATTTCTGTGTTTCATCAACACTCTGATAGTCCACAGATTACAGAATGCCACGAGATGTGCATCAGAAACTACTTATGGTCTTCCAAAGAACGGTCAAAGCTAAGACTGTTTCAGACATTACTCCCAAGGAGGAAAGTGCGGATGGTGACTGTTGTATTCAATCACGATGTAATTTCTGTGTTTCATCATCACTCTGATAGTCCACAGATTACGGAAAGCCTCCAGATGTGCATCGGAAAATACTACTGGTCTTGCAGGGAACGATCAAAGCGTAGACTGTTAGAGACATTACGCCCATTTAAGAAAGTGCGCATGGTGACTGTTTTATTCAATCCGGATGCAATTTCTGTGTTTCATCAACACTCTGATAGTCCACAGATGACGGAAAGCCGTCAGATGTGCATCGGAAACTACTACTGGTCTTCCAGGGAACTATCAAAGCGTAGACTGTTAGAGACATTACTCCAATGGAGGAAAGTGTGCATGGTGACAGTTGTATTCAATTCCGATGCAATTTCTGTGTTTCATCAACACTCTGATAGTCCACAGAATACAGAATGCCTCCAGATGTGCAATTGAAACTACTACTGATCTTTCAGGGAACGATCAAAGCGTAGAATGTTTGAGACATTACTCCCGTGGAGGAAAGTGTGCATTGTGACTGTTGTATTCAATCCCGATGCAATTTCTGTGTTTCATCAACACTCTGATAGTCCACAGATTACAGAATGTTTCAAGATGTGCATCGTAAACTACTGCTGGTCTTCCAGGGATCGATCAAAGCGTAAACCCTTTGAGACATTACTCCCATGGAGGAAAGTGCGCATGGTGACTGTTGTATTCAATCCCGATGCAATTTCTATTGTTTCATCAACACTCTGATAGTCCACAGATTACAGAATGCCACCAGATGTGCATCGGAAACTACTACTGGTCTTCCAGGGAACGATCAAAGCATAGACTGTTTGAGAATTACTCCCATGGAGGAAAGTGCGCATGGTGACTGTTGTATTCAATCCCGATGCAATTTCTGTGTTTCATCAACACTCTGATAGTCCACAGATTACAGAATGCCACCAGATGTTCATCGGAAACTACTACTGGTCTTCCAGGGAACGATCAAAGCATAGACTGTTTGAGACATTACTGCAGTGGAGGAAAGTGCGCATGGTGACTGTTGTATTCAATCCCGATACAATTTCTGTGTTTCATCAACACTCTGATAGTCCACAGATTACAGAATGCCTCCAGATGTTCATCGGAAATTTCTACTGGTCTTTGAGGTAACGATCAAAGCGCAGACTGTTTGAGACATTACTATTATGCAGGAATGTGCGCATGGTGACTGTTGTATTCAATCCCGATGCAATTTCTGTGTTTCATCAACACTCTGATAGTCCACAGATTACAGATTGCCACTAGATGTGCGTCGGAAACTACTACTGGTCTTCCTGGGAACGATCCAGGCGTAGACTGTTTCAGACATTACTCCCATGGAGGAAAGTGCCGATGGTGAATGTTGTATTCAATCGCGATGCCATTTCTGTGTTTCATCAACACTCTGATAGTCCACAGATTACAGAATGCCTCCAGATGTTAATCGGAAACTACTACTGGGCTTCCAGGGACGATCAAAGCGTAGATTGTTAGAGACATTACTCCCATGGAGGAAAGTGTGCATGGTAACTGTTGTATTCAAAACCTGATGCAATTTCTGTGTTTCATCAACACTCGGATACTCCACAGATTACAGAATGCCTCCAGATGTGCATCGGAAACTACTACTAGTCTTCCTGGGAACTATCAAAGCGTAGACTGTTAGGGACATTAGTTTTATGGAGGAATGTGCTCATGGTGACTGTTGTATTCAACCCCGATGCAATTTCTGTGTTTCATCAACACTCTGATAGTCCACAGATTACAGAATGCCTCCAGATGTGCATCGGAAACTACTACTGGTCTTCAAGGGAACGATCAAAGCGTAGACTGTTAGAGACATTACTTTTATGGAGGAATGTGCTCATGGTGACTGTTGTATTCAATCCCGATGCAATTTCTGTGTTTCATCAACACTCTGATAGTCCACAGATTACAGAATGCCTCCAGATGTGCATCGGAAACTACTACTCGTCTTCCAGGGAACGATCAAAGCGTAGACCGTTTGAGAATTACTCCCATGGAGGAAAGTGCGCATGGTGACTGTTGTATTCAATCCCAATGCATTTTCTGTGTTCCATCAACACTCTGATAGTCCACAGATTACAGAATGCCTCAGGATGTGCATCAGAAACTACTACTGGTCTTCCTGGGAACGATCCAGGCGTAGACTGTTTCAGACATTACTTCGATGGAGGAAAGTGCGGATGGTGACTGTTGTATTCAATCAGGATGCAATTTCTGTGTTTCATCAACACTCTCATAGTCCACACATTACAGAATGCCTCCAGATGAGCATCGGAAACTACTACTGGTCATCCAGGGAACGATCAAAGCGTAGACTGTTTGAGACATTACTCCCATGGAGGAAAGTGCGCATGGTGACTGTTGTATTCAATCCCGATGCTATTTCTGTGTTTCATCAACACTCTGATAGTCCACAGATTACAGAATGCCTCCAGATGTTAATCGGAAACTACTACTGGGCTTCCAGGGAACGATCAAAGCGTAGGCTGTTAGAGACATTACTCCCATGGAGGAAAGTGTGCATGGTAACTGTTGTATTCAAAACCCGATGCAATTTCTGGGTTTCATCAACACTCTGATACCCCACAGATTACAGATTGCCACTAGATGTGCGTCGGAAACTACTACTGGTCTTCCTGGGAACGATCCAGGCGTAGACTGTTTCAGACATTACTCCCATGGAGGAAAGTGCCGATGGTGAATGTTGTATTCAATCGCGATGCCATTTCTGTGTTTCATCAACACTCTGATAGTCCACAGATTACAGGATGCCACCAGATGTGCATCGGAAACTACTACTGGTCTTCCAGGGAAAGATCAAAGCGTCGACTGTTTGAGATATACCTTCCGTGGAGGAAAGTGCGCATGGTGACTGTTGTATTTATTCCCGAATCAATTTCTGTGTTTCATCAACACTCTGATAGTCCACAGATTACAGAATGCCACCAGATGTGCATCGGGAACTACTACTGGTCTTCCAGGGAACGATAAAATCGTAGACTGTTTGAGAATTACTCCCATGGAGGAAAGTGCGCATGGTAACTGTTGTATTCAATCCCGATTCTATTTCTGTGTTTCATCAACACTCTGATAGTCCACAGATTACAGAAAGCGTCCAGATGTGCATCGGAAACTACTACTGGTCTTCCAGGGAACGATCGAAGCGTAGACTGTTTGAGACATTAGTCCCATGGAGGAAAGTGCGCATGGTGACTGTTGTATTCAATCCCGATGCAATTTCTGTGTTTCATCAACACTCTGATAGTCGAAAAATTACAGAATGCCTCCAGATGTGCATCGGACACTACTATTGGTCTTCCAGGGAACGATCAAAGCGTAGACTGTTTGAGACATACTTCCCGTGGAGGAGAGTACGCATTGTGACTGTTGTATTCAATCCCGATGCAATTTCTGTGTTTCATCAACACTCTGATAGTCCACAGATTACAGAATGCCACGAGATGTGCATCAGAAACTACTTATGGTCTTCCAAAGAACGGTCAAAGCTAAGACTGTTTCAGACATTACTCCCAAGGAGGAAAGTGCGGATGGTGACTGTTGTATTCAATCACGATGTAATTTCTGTGTTTCATCATCACTCTGATAGTCCACAGATTACGGAAAGCCTCCAGATGTGCATCGGAAAATACTACTGGACTTGCAGGGAACGATCAAAGCGTAGACTGTTAGAGACATTACGCCCATTTAAGAAAGTGCGCATGGTGACTGTTTTATTCAATCCGGATGCAATTTCTGTGTTTCATCAACACTCTGATAGTCCACAGATGACGGAAAGCCGTCAGATGTGCATCGGAAACTACTACTGGTCTTCCAGGGAACTATCAAAGCGTAGACTGTTAGAGACATTACTCCAATGGAGGAAAGTGTGCATGGTGACAGTTGTATTCAATTCCGATGCAATTTCTGTGTTTCATCAACACTCTGATAGTCCACAGAATACAGAATGCCTCCAGATGTGCAATTGAAACTACTACTGATCTTTCAGGGAACGATCAAAGCGTAGAATGTTTGAGACATTACTCCCGTGGAGGAAAGTGCGCATTGTGACTGTTGTATTCAATCCCGATGCAATTTCTGTGTTTCATCAACACTCTGATAGTCCACAGATTACAGAATGTTTCAAGATGTGCATCGTAAACTACTGCTGGTCTTCCAGGGATCGATCAAAGCGTAAACCCTTTGAGACATTACTCCCATGGAGGAAAGTGCGCATGGTGACTGTTGTATTCAATCCCGATGCAATTTCTATTGTTTCATCAACACTCTGATAGTCCACAGATTACAGAATGCCACCAGATGTGCATCGGAAACTACTACTGGTCTTCCAGGGAACGATCAAAGCGTAGACCGTTTGAGAATTACTCCCATGGAGGAAAGTGCGCATGGTGACTGTTGTATTTAATCCCAATGCATTTTCTGTGTTCCATCAACACTCTGATAGTCCACAGATTACAGAATGCCTCAGGATGTGCATCAGAAACTACTACTGGTCTTCCTGGGAACGATCCAGGCGTAGACTGTTTCAGACATTACTTCGATGGAGGAAAGTGCGGATGGTGACTGTTGTATTCAATCAGGATGCAATTTCTGTGTTTCATCAACACTCTCATAGTCCACACATTACAGAATGCCTCCAGATGAGCATCGGAAACTACTACTGGTCATCCAGGGAACGATCAAAGCGTAGACTGTTTGAGACATTACTCCCATGGAGGAAAGTGCGCATGGTGACTGTTGTATTCAATCCCGATGCTATTTCTGTGTTTCATCAACACTCTGATAGTCCACAGATTACAGAATGCCTCCAGATGTTAATCGGAAACTACTACTGGGCTTCCAGGGAACGATCAAAGCGTAGGCTGTTAGAGACATTACTCCCATGGAGGAAAGTGTGCATGGTAACTGTTGTATTCAAAACCCGATGCAATATCTGGGTTTCATCAACACTCTGATACCCCACAGATTACAGATTGCCACTAGATGTGCGTCGGAAACTACTACTGGTCTTCCTGGGAACGATCCAGGCGTAGACTGTTTCAGACATTACTCCCATGGAGGAAAGTGCCGATGGTGAATGTTGTATTCAATCGCGATGCCATTTCTGTGTTTCATCAACACTCTGATAGTCCACAGATTACAGGATGCCACCAGATGTGCATCGGAAACTACTACTGGTCTTCCAGGGAAAGATCAAAGCGTCGACTGTTTGAGATATACCTTCCGTGGAGGAAAGTGCGCATGGTGACTGTTGTATTTATTCCCGAATCAATTTCTGTGTTTCATCAACACTCTGATAGTCCACAGATTACAGAATGCCACCAGATGTGCATCGGGAACTACTACTGGTCTTCCAGGGAACGATAAAATCGTAGACTGTTTGAGAATTACTCCCATGGAGGAAAGTGCGCATGGTAACTGTTGTATTCAATCCCGATTCTATTTCTGTGTTTCATCAACACTCTGATAGTCCACAGATTACAGAAAGCGTCCAGATGTGCATCGGAAACTACTACTGGTCTTCCAGGGAACGATCGAAGCGTAGACTGTTTGAGACATTAGTCCCATGGAGGAAAGTGCGCATGGTGACTGTTGTATTCAATCCCGATGCAATTTCTGTGTTTCATCAACACTCTGATAGTCGAAAAATTACAGAATGCCTCCAGATGTGCATCGGACACTACTATTGGTCTTCCAGGGAACGATCAAAGCGTAGACTGTTTGAGACATACTTCCCGTGGAGGAGAGTACGCATTGTGACTGTTGTATTCAATCCCGATGCAATTTCTGTGTTTCATCAACACTCTGATAGTCCACAGATTACAGAATGCCACGAGATGTGCATCAGAAACTACTTATGGTCTTCCAAAGAACGGTCAAAGCTAAGACTGTTTCAGACATTACTCCCAAGGAGGAAAGTGCGGATGGTGACTGTTGTATTCAATCACGATGTAATTTCTGTGTTTCATCATCACTCTGATAGTCCACAGATTACGGAAAGCCTCCAGATGTGCATCGGAAAATACTACTGGACTTGCAGGGAACGATCAAAGCGTAGACTGTTAGAGACATTACGCCCATTTAAGAAAGTGCGCATGGTGACTGTTTTATTCAATCCGGATGCAATTTCTGTGTTTCATCAACACTCTGATAGTCCACAGATGACGGAAAGCCGTCAGATGTGCATCGGAAACTACTACTGGTCTTCCAGGGAACTATCAAAGCGTAGACTGTTAGAGACATTACTCCAATGGAGGAAAGTGTGCATGGTGACAGTTGTATTCAATTCCGATGCAATTTCTGTGTTTCATCAACACTCTGATAGTCCACAGAATACAGAATGCCTCCAGATGTGCAATTGAAACTACTACTGATCTTTCAGGGAACGATCAAAGCGTAGAATGTTTGAGACATTACTCCTGTGGAGGAAAGTGCGCATTGTGACTGTTGTATTCAATCCCGATGCAATTTCTGTGTTTCATCAACACTCTGATAGTCCACAGATTACAGAATGTTTCAAGATGTGCATCGTAAACTACTGCTGGTCTTCCAGGGATCGATCAAAGCGTAAACCCTTTGAGACATTACTCCCATGGAGGAAAGTGCGCATGGTGACTGTTGTATTCAATCCCGATGCAATTTCTATTGTTTCATCAACACTCTGATAGTCCACAGATTACAGAATGATACCATATGTGCATCGGAAACTACTACTGGTCTTCCAGGGAACGATCAAAGCATAGACTGTTTGAGAATTACTCCCATGGAGGAAAGTGCGCATGGTGACTGTTGTATTCAATCCCGATGCAATTTCTGTGTTTCATCAACACTCTGATAGTCCACAGATTACAGAATGCCACCAGATGTTCATCGGAAACTACTACTGGTCTTCCAGGGAACGATCAAAGCATAGACTGTTTGAGACATTACTGCAGTGGAGGAAAGTGCGCATGGTGACTGTTGTATTCAATCCCGATGCAATTTCTGTGTTTCATCAACACTCTGATAGTCCACAGATTACAGGATGCCACCAGATGTGCATCGGAAACTACTACTGGTCTTCCAGGGAAAGATCAAAGCGTCGACTGTTTGAGATATACCTTCCGTGGAGGAAAGTGCGCATGGTGACTGTTGTATTTATTCCCGAATCAATTTCTGTGTTTCATCAACACTCTGATAGTCCACAGATTACAGAATGCCACCAGATGTGCATCGGGAACTACTACTGGTCTTCCAGGGAACGATCGAAGCGTAGACTGTTTGAGACATTAGTCCCATGGAGGAAAGTGCGCATGGTGACTGTTGTATTCAATCCCGATGCAATTTCTGTGTTTCATCAACACTCTGATAGTCGAAAAATTACAGAATGCCTCCAGATGTGCATCGGACACTACTATTGGTCTTCCAGGGAACGATCAAAGCGTAGACTGTTTGAGACATACTTCCCGTGGAGGAGAGTACGCATTGTGACTGTTGTATTCAATCCCGATGCAATTTCTGTGTTTCATCAACACTCTGATAGTCCACAGATTACAGAATGCCACGAGATGTGCATCAGAAACTACTTATGGTCTTCCAAAGAACGGTCAAAGCTAAGACTGTTTCAGACATTACTCCCAAGGAGGAAAGTGCGGATGGTGACTGTTGTATTCAATCACGATGTAATTTCTGTGTTTCATCATCACTCTGATAGTCCACAGATTACGGAAAGCCTCCAGATGTGCATCGGAAAATACTACTGGTCTTGCAGGGAACGATCAAAGCGTAGACTGTTAGAGACATTACGCCCATTTAAGAAAGTGCGCATGGTGACTGTTTTATTCAATCCGGATGCAATTTCTGTGTTTCATCAACACTCTGATAGTCCACAGATGACGGAAAGCCGTCAGATGTGCATCGGAAACTACTACTGGTCTTCCAGGGAACTATCAAAGCGTAGACTGTTAGAGACATTACTCCAATGGAGGAAAGTGTGCATGGTGACAGTTGTATTCAATTCCGATGCAATTTCTGTGTTTCATCAACACTCTGATAGTCCACAGAATACAGAATGCCTCCAGATGTGCAATTGAAACTACTACTGATCTTTCAGGGAACGATCAAAGCGTAGAATGTTTGAGACATTACTCCCGTGGAGGAAAGTGTGCATTGTGACTGTTGTATTCAATCCCGATGCAATTTCTGTGTTTCATCAACACTCTGATAGTCCACAGATTACAGAATGTTTCAAGATGTGCATCGTAAACTACTGCTGGTCTTCCAGGGATCGATCAAAGCGTAAACCCTTTGAGACATTACTCCCATGGAGGAAAGTGCGCATGGTGACTGTTGTATTCAATCCCGATGCAATTTCTATTGTTTCATCAACACTCTGATAGTCCACAGATTACAGAATGCCACCAGATGTGCATCGGAAACTACTACTGGTCTTCCAGGGAACGATCAAAGCATAGACTGTTTGAGAATTACTCCCATGGAGGAAAGTGCGCATGGTGACTGTTGTATTCAATCCCGATGCAATTTCTGTGTTTCATCAACACTCTGATAGTCCACAGATTACAGAATGCCACCAGATGTTCATCGGAAACTACTACTGGTCTTCCAGGGAACGATCAAAGCATAGACTGTTTGAGACATTACTGCAGTGGAGGAAAGTGCGCATGGTGACTGTTGTATTCAATCCCGATACAATTTCTGTGTTTCATCAACACTCTGATAGTCCACAGATTACAGAATGCCTCCAGATGTTCATCGGAAATTTCTACTGGTCTTTGAGGTAACGATCAAAGCGCAGACTGTTTGAGACATTACTATTATGCAGGAATGTGCGCATGGTGACTGTTGTATTCAATCCCGATGCAATTTCTGTGTTTCATCAACACTCTGATAGTCCACAGATTACAGATTGCCACTAGATGTGCGTCGGAAACTACTACTGGTCTTCCTGGGAACGATCCAGGCGTAGACTGTTTCAGACATTACTCCCATGGAGGAAAGTGCCGATGGTGAATGTTGTATTCAATCGCGATGCCATTTCTGTGTTTCATCAACACTCTGATAGTCCACAGATTACAGAATGCCTCCAGATGTTAATCGGAAACTACTACTGGGCTTCCAGGGACGATCAAAGCGTAGATTGTTAGAGACATTACTCCCATGGAGGAAAGTGTGCATGGTAACTGTTGTATTCAAAACCTGATGCAATTTCTGTGTTTCATCAACACTCGGATACTCCACAGATTACAGAATGCCTCCAGATGTGCATCGGAAACTACTACTAGTCTTCCTGGGAACTATCAAAGCGTAGACTGTTAGGGACATTAGTTTTATGGAGGAATGTGCTCATGGTGACTGTTGTATTCAACCCCGATGCAATTTCTGTGTTTCATCAACACTCTGATAGTCCACAGATTACAGAATGCCTCCAGATGTGCATCGGAAACTACTACTGGTCTTCAAGGGAACGATCAAAGCGTAGACTGTTAGAGACATTACTTTTATGGAGGAATGTGCTCATGGTGACTGTTGTATTCAATCCCGATGCAATTTCTGTGTTTCATCAACACTCTGATAGTCCACAGATTACAGAATGCCTCAGGATGTGCATCAGAAACTACTACTGGTCTTCCTGGGAACGATCCAGGCGTAGACTGTTTCAGACATTACTTCGATGGAGGAAAGTGCGGATGGTGACTGTTGTATTCAATCAGGATGCAATTTCTGTGTTTCATCAACACTCTCATAGTCCACACATTACAGAATGCCTCCAGATGAGCATCGGAAACTACTACTGGTCATCCAGGGAACGATCAAAGCGTAGACTGTTTGAGACATTACTCCCATGGAGGAAAGTGCGCATGGTGACTGTTGTATTCAATCCCGATGCTATTTCTGTGTTTCATCAACACTCTGATAGTCCACAGATTACAGAATGCCTCCAGATGTTAATCGGAAACTACTACTGGGCTTCCAGGGAACGATCAAAGCGTAGGCTGTTAGAGACATTACTCCCATGGAGGAAAGTGTGCATGGTAACTGTTGTATTCAAAACCCGATGCAATTTCTGGGTTTCATCAACACTCTGATACCCCACAGATTACAGATTGCCACTAGATGTGCGTCGGAAACTACTACTGGTCTTCCTGGGAACGATCCAGGCGTAGACTGTTTCAGACATTACTCCCATGGAGGAAAGTGCCGATGGTGAATGTTGTATTCAATCGCGATGCCATTTCTGTGTTTCATCAACACTCTGATAGTCCACAGATTACAGGATGCCACCAGATGTGCATCGGAAACTACTACTGGTCTTCCAGGGAAAGATCAAAGCGTCGACTGTTTGAGATATACCTTCCGTGGAGGAAAGTGCGCATGGTGACTGTTGTATTTATTCCCGAATCAATTTCTGTGTTTCATCAACACTCTGATAGTCCACAGATTACAGAATGCCACCAGATGTGCATCGGGAACTACTACTGGTCTTCCAGGGAACGATAAAATCGTAGACTGTTTGAGAATTACTCCCATGGAGGAAAGTGCGCATGGTAACTGTTGTATTCAATCCCGATTCTATTTCTGTGTTTCATCAACACTCTGATAGTCCACAGATTACAGAAAGCGTCCAGATGTGCATCGGAAACTACTACTGGTCTTCCAGGGAACGATCGAAGCGTAGACTGTTTGAGACATTAGTCCCATGGAGGAAAGTGCGCATGGTGACTGTTGTATTCAATCCCGATGCAATTTCTGTGTTTCATCAACACTCTGATAGTCGAAAAATTACAGAATGCCTCCAGATGTGCATCGGACACTACTATTGGTCTTCCAGGGAACGATCAAAGCGTAGACTGTTTGAGACATACTTCCCGTGGAGGAGAGTACGCATTGTGACTGTTGTATTCAATCCCGATGCAATTTCTGTGTTTCATCAACACTCTGATAGTCCACAGATTACAGAATGCCACGAGATGTGCATCAGAAACTACTTATGGTCTTCCAAAGAACGGTCAAAGCTAAGACTGTTTCAGACATTACTCCCAAGGAGGAAAGTGCGGATGGTGACTGTTGTATTCAATCACGATGTAATTTCTGTGTTTCATCATCACTCTGATAGTCCACAGATTACGGAAAGCCTCCAGATGTGCATCGGAAAATACTACTGGACTTGCAGGGAACGATCAAAGCGTAGACTGTTAGAGACATTACGCCCATTTAAGAAAGTGCGCATGGTGACTGTTTTATTCAATCCGGATGCAATTTCTGTGTTTCATCAACACTCTGATAGTCCACAGATGACGGAAAGCCGTCAGATGTGCATCGGAAACTACTACTGGTCTTCCAGGGAACTATCAAAGCGTAGACTGTTAGAGACATTACTCCAATGGAGGAAAGTGTGCATGGTGACAGTTGTATTCAATTCCGATGCAATTTCTGTGTTTCATCAACACTCTGATAGTCCACAGAATACAGAATGCCTCCAGATGTGCAATTGAAACTACTACTGATCTTTCAGGGAACGATCAAAGCGTAGAATGTTTGAGACATTACTCCCGTGGAGGAAAGTGCGCATTGTGACTGTTGTATTCAATCCCGATGCAATTTCTGTGTTTCATCAACACTCTGATAGTCCACAGATTACAGAATGTTTCAAGATGTGCATCGTAAACTACTGCTGGTCTTCCAGGGATCGATCAAAGCGTAAACCCTTTGAGACATTACTCCCATGGAGGAAAGTGCGCATGGTGACTGTTGTATTCAATCCCGATGCAATTTCTATTGTTTCATCAACACTCTGATAGTCCACAGATTACAGAATGCCACCAGATGTGCATCGGAAACTACTACTGGTCTTCCAGGGAACGATCAAAGCATAGACTGTTTGAGAATTACTCCCATGGAGGAAAGTGCGCATGGTGACTGTTGTATTCAATCCCGATGCAATTTCTGTGTTTCATCAACACTCTGATAGTCCACAGATTACAGAATGCCACCAGATGTTCATCGGAAACTACTACTGGTCTTCCAGGGAACGATCAAAGCATAGACTGTTTGAGACATTACTGCAGTGGAGGAAAGTGCGCATGGTGACTGTTGTATTCAATCCCGATACAATTTCTGTGTTTCATCAACACTCTGATAGTCCACAGATTACAGAATGCCTCCAGATGTTCATCGGAAATTTCTACTGGTCTTTGAGGTAACGATCAAAGCGCAGACTGTTTGAGACATTACTATTATGCAGGAATGTGCGCATGGTGACTGTTGTATTCAATCCCGATGCAATTTCTGTGTTTCATCAACACTCTGATAGTCCACAGATTACAGATTGCCACTAGATGTGCGTCGGAAACTACTACTGGTCTTCCTGGGAACGATCCAGGCGTAGACTGTTTCAGACATTACTCCCATGGAGGAAAGTGCCGATGGTGAATGTTGTATTCAATCGCGATGCCATTTCTGTGTTTCATCAACACTCTGATAGTCCACAGATTACAGAATGCCTCCAGATGTTAATCGGAAACTACTACTGGGCTTCCAGGGACGATCAAAGCGTAGATTGTTAGAGACATTACTCCCATGGAGGAAAGTGTGCATGGTAACTGTTGTATTCAAAACCTGATGCAATTTCTGTGTTTCATCAACACTCGGATACTCCACAGATTACAGAATGCCTCCAGATGTGCATCGGAAACTACTACTGGTCTTCAAGGGAACGATCAAAGCGTAGACTGTTAGAGACATTACTTTTATGGAGGAATGTGCTCATGGTGACTGTTGTATTCAATCCCGATGCAATTTCTGTGTTTCATCAACACTCTGATAGTCCACAGATTACAGAATGCCTCCAGATGTGCATCGGAAACTACTACTCGTCTTCCAGGGAACGATCAAAGCGTAGACCGTTTGAGAATTACTCCCATGGAGGAAAGTGCGCATGGTGACTGTTGTATTCAATCCCAATGCATTTTCTGTGTTCCATCAACACTCTGATAGTCCACAGATTACAGAATGCCTCAGGATGTGCATCAGAAACTACTACTGGTCTTCCTGGGAACGATCCAGGCGTAGACTGTTTCAGACATTACTTCGATGGAGGAAAGTGCGGATGGTGACTGTTGTATTCAATCAGGATGCAATTTCTGTGTTTCATCAACACTCTCATAGTCCACACATTACAGAATGCCTCCAGATGAGCATCGGAAACTACTACTGGTCATCCAGGGAACGATCAAAGCGTAGACTGTTTGAGACATTACTCCCATGGAGGAAAGTGCGCATTATGACTGTTGTATTCAATCCCGATGCTATTTCTGTGTTTCATCAACACTCTGATAGTCCACAGATTACAGAATGCCTCCAGATGTTAATCGGAAACTACTACTGGGCTTCCAGGGAACGATCATAGCGTAGGCTGTTAGAGACATTACTCCCATGGAGGAAAGTGTGCATGGTAACTGTTGTATTCAAAACCCGATGCAATTTCTGGGTTTCATCAACACTCTGATACCCCACAGATTACAGAATGCCTCCAGATGAGCATCGGAAACCACTACTGGTCATCCAGGGAACGATCAAAGCGTAGACTGTTTGAGACATTACTCCCATGGAGGAAAAATGCGCATGGTGACTGTTGTATTCAATCCCGATGCTATATCTGTGTTTCATCAACACTCTGATAGTCCACAGATTACAGAATGCCCTCCAAGGTGCATCGGAAACTACTACTGGTCTTCCAGGGAACGATCAAAGTGTAGACTGTTTGGGACATTACTCCCATGGAGGAAAGTGCGCATGGTGACTGTTGTATTCAATCCCGATGCAATTTCTGTGTTTCATCAACACTCTGATAGTCCACAGCTTACAGAATGCCTCCAGATGTGCATCGGAATCTACTACTGGTCTTTCAGGGAACGATCTAAGCGTAAACTCTTTGAGACATTACTCCCATTCAGGAAAGTGCGGATGGTGACTATTGTATTCAATCAGGATGCAATTTCTGTGTTTCATCAACACTCTGATAGTCCACAGATTACAGGATGCCACCAGATGTGCATCGGAAACTACTACTGGTCTTCCAGGGAACGATCAAGGCGTAGACTGTTTGAGATATACCTTCCGTGGAGGAAAGTGCGCATGGTGACTGTTGTATTTAATCCCGAATCAATTTCTGTGTTTCATCAACACTCTGATAGTCCACAGATTACAGAATGCCACCAGATGTGCATCGGGAACTACTACTAGTCTTCCAGGGACCGATCAAATCGTAGACTGTTTGAGAATTACTCCAATGGAGGAAAGTGCGCATGGTAACTGTTGTATTCAATCCCGATGCTATTTCTGTGTTTCATCAACACTCTGATAGTCCACAGATTACAGAAAGCGTCCAGATGTGCATCGGAAACTACTACTGGTCTTCCAGGGGACGATCAAAGCGAAGACTGTTAGACACGTTACTCATAAGGAGGAAAGTGCGCATGGTGACTGTTGTATTCAAACCCGATGCAATTTCTGTGTTTCATCAACACTCTGATAGTCCACAGATTACAGAATGCCTCCAGATGTGCATCGGAAACTACTACTGGTCTTTCAGGGAACGATCAAAGAGTAAACTCTTTGAGACATAACACCCATGGAGGAAAGTGCGCATGGTAACTGTTGTAATCAATCCCGATGCATTTTCTGTGTTTCATCAACACTCTGATAGTCCACAGATTACAGAATGCCACCAGATGTGCATCGGAAACAACTACTGGTCTTCCAGGGAACGATCAAATCGTAGACTGTTTGAGAATTACTCCCATGGAGGAAAGTGCGCATGGTAACAGTTGTAATCAATCCCGATGCAATTTCTGTGTTTCATCAACACTCTGATAGTCCACAGATTACAGAAAGCCTCCAGATATGCATCGGAAACTACTACTGGTCTTCCAGGGAACGATCAAATCGTAGACTGTTAGAGACATTTCTCCCATGGAGGAAAGTTCGCTTGGTAACTGTTGTATTCAATCCCGATGCAATTTCTGTGTTCATCAACACTCTGATACTCCACAGCTTACAGAATGCCTCCAGATATGCATCGGAAACTACTACTGATCTTCCAGGGAACGATGAAAGCGTAGACTGTTTGATACATTACTCCCATGGAGAAAAGTGCGCATCGTCACTGTTGAATTCAATCCCGATGCAACTTCTGTGTTTCATCAACACTCTGATAGTCCACAGAATACAGAATGCCTCCAGATGTGCATCGGAAACTACTACTGGTCTTCCAGGGAACGATCAAAGCGTAGACTGTTTGAGACATTACTCCCATGGAGGAAAGTGCGCATGGTTGACTGTTGTATTCAATCCCGATGCAATTTCAGTGTTTCATCAACACTCTGATTCTCCACAGATAACAGAATGCCTCCAGATGTGCATCGGAAACTACTACTTGTCTTCCGGGGAACGTTCAAAGCGTAGACTGTTTGAGACATACCTCCCGTGGAGGAAAGTGCACATGGTTACTGTTGTATTCATTCCCGATGCAATTTCTGTGTTTCATGAACACTCTGATAGTCCACAGATTACAGAATGGCACCAGATATGCATCGGAAACTACTACTGGTCTTCCAGGGAACGATCAAAGCGTAGACTGTTTGAGACATTACTCCCATGGAGGAAAGTGCGCATCGTGACTGTTGTATTCAATCCCGATGCAATTTCTGTGTTTCATCAACACTCTGATACTCCACAGATTACAGAATGCCTCCAGATGTGCATCGGAACCTACTACTGGTCTTCCAGGGAACGATCAAATCGTAGACTGTTTGAGACATTACTTTTATGGAGGAATGTGCTCATGGTGACTGTTGTATTCAATCCCGATGCAATTTCTATGTTTCATCAACACTCTGATAGTCCACAGATTACAGAATGCCTCCAGATGTGCATCGGACACTACTACTGGTATTCCAGGGAACGATCAAAGCGTAGAATGTTAGAGACATTACTCCCATGGAGTAAAGTGCGCATGGTGACTGTTGTATTCATTCCCGATGCAATTTCTGTGTTTCATCAACACTCTTATAGTCCACAGATTACAGAATGCCTCCCGATGTGCATCGGAAACTACTACTGGTCTTCCAGGCTACGATCAAAGCGTAGACTGTTAGGGACATTACTCCCATGGAGGAAAGTGCGCATGGTGACTGTTGTATTCAATCCCGATGCAATTTCTGTGTTTCATCAACACTCTGATAGTCCAAAGATTACGGAAAGCCTCCAGATGTGCACCGGAAACTACTATTGGTCTTCCAGGGAACGATCAAAGCGTAGACTGTTAGAGACATTACTCCCATGGAGTAAAGTGCGCATGGTGACTGTTGTATTCAATCCCGATGCAATTTCTGTGTTTCATCAACACTCTGATAGTCCACAGATTACAGAATGCCTCCAGATGTGCAATTGAAACTACTTCAGGTCTTCCAGGGAACGATCAAATCGTAGACTGTTTGAGACATTACCCCCATGAAGAAAACTGCGCATGGAGACTGTTGTATTCAATCCCGATGCAATTTCTGTGTTTCATCAACACCCTGATAGTCCACAGATTACAGAATGCCACGAGATGTGCATCAGTAACTACTACTGGTCTTCCCGGGAACGATCAAAGCGTAGACTGTTTCAGACATTACTCCAATGCAGGAAAGTGGGGATGGTGACTGTTGTATTCTATCCCGATGCAATTTCTGTGTTTCATCAACACTCTGATAGTCCACAGATTACAGGATGCCACCAGATGTGCATCGGAAACTACTACTGGTCTTCCAGGGATCGATCAAAGCGTCGACTGTTTGAGACATACCTCCCGTGGAGGAAAGTGAGCATGGTGACTGTTGTATTTAATCCCGAAGCAATTTCTGTGTTTCATCAACACTCTGATAGTCCACAGATTACAGAAAGCCTCCAGATGTGCATCGCAAACTACTACTGGTCTTCCAGGGAACGATCAAAGCGTAGACTGTTAGAGACATTACTCCCATGGAGGAAAGTGCGCATGGTAACTGTTGTATTCAATCCCGATGCAATTTCTGTGTTTCATCAACACTCTGATACTCCACAGATTACAGAATGCCTCCAGATATGCATCGGAAACTACTACTGGTCTTCTAGGGAACGATCAAATCGTAGACTGTTTGAGACATTACTTCCATGGAGGAATGGAGGAAAGTGCGCATCGTGACTGTTGTATTCAATGCCGATGCAATATCTGTGTTTCATCAACACTCTGATAGTCCACAGATTACAGAATGCCTCCAGATGTGCATCGGAAACTACTACAGGTCTTCCAGGGAACGATCAAAGCGTAGACTGTTTGAGACATTACTTTTATGGAGGAATGTGCTCATGGTGACTGTTGTATTCAATCCCGATGCCACTTCTATGTTTCATCAACACTCTGATAGTCCACAGATTACAGAATTCATCCAGATGTGCATCGGAAACTTCTACTGGTCTTCCAGGGAACGATCAAAGCGCAAACTCTATGAAACATTACTCCCATGGAGGAAAGTGCGCATGGTGACTTTTGTATTCAATCCCGATGCAATTTCTGTGTTTCATCAACACTCTGATAGTCTACAGATTACAGAATGCCACCAGATGTGAACCGGAAACTACTACTGTTGTTCCAGGGAACGATCAAAGCGTAGACTGTTTGAGACATTACTCCCGTGGAGGAATGTGCGCATGGTGACTGTTGTATTCAATCCCGATGCAATTTCTGTGTTTCATCAACACTCTGATAGTCCACAGATTACAGAAAGCCTCCAGATGTGCATCGGAAACTACTACTGGTTTTCCAGGGAACGATCAAAGCGTAGACTGTTAAAGACATTACTCCCATGGAGGAAAGTGCGCTTGGTAAATGTTGTATTCAATTCCGATGCAATTTCAGTGTTTCATCAACACTCTGATTCTCCACAGATTACAGAGTGCCTCCAGATGTGCATCGGAAACTACTACTTGTCTTCAGGAGAACGATCAAAGCGTAGACTGTTAGAGACATTACTCCCATGGAGGAAAGTGCGCATGGTAACTGTTGTATCCAAAACCCGATGCAATATATGTGTTTCATCAACACTCTGATACTCAACAGATTACAGAATGCCTCCAGATGAGCATCGGAGACTACTACTGGTCTTCCAGGAACGATAAAAGCGTAGACTGTATGAGACATTACTCCTATGGAGGGAAGTGCGCATGGTGAATGTTGTATTCAATCCCGATGCAATTTCTGTGTTTCATCAACACTCTTATAGTCCACAGATTACAGAATGCCTCCCGATGTGCATCGGAAACTACTACTGGTCTTCCAGGCTACGATCAAAGCGTAGACTGTTAGGGACATTACTCCCATGGAGGAAAGTGCGCATGGTGACTGTTGTATTCAATCCCGATGCAATTTCTGTGTTTCATCAACACTCTGATAGTCCAAAGATTACGGAAAGCCTCCAGATGTGCACCGGAAACTACTATTGGTCTTCCAGGGAACGATCAAAGCGTAGACTGTTAGAGACATTACTCCCATGGAGTAAAGTGCGCATGGTGACTGTTGTATTCAATCCCGATGCAATTTCTGTGTTTCATCAACACTCTGATAGTCCACAGATTACAGAATGCCTCCAGATGTGCAATTGAAACTACTTCAGGTCTTCCAGGGAACGATCAAATCGTAGACTGTTTGAGACATTACCCCCATGAAGAAAACTGCGCATGGAGACTGTTGTATTCAATCCCGATGCAATTTCTGTGTTTCATCAACACCCTGATAGTCCACAGATTACAGAATGCCACGAGATGTGCATCAGTAACTACTACTGGTCTTCCCGGGAACGATCAAAGCGTAGACTGTTTCAGACATTACTCCAATGCAGGAAAGTGGGGATGGTGACTGTTGTATTCTATCCCGATGCAATTTCTGTGTTTCTTCAACACTCTGATAGTCCACAGATTACAGGATGCCACCAGATGTGCATCGGAAACTACTACTGGTCTTCCAGGGATCGATCAAAGCGTCGACTGTTTGAGACATACCTCCCGTGGAGGAAAGTGAGCATGGTGACTGTTGTATTTAATCCCGAAGCAATTTCTGTGTTTCATCAACACTCTGATAGTCCACAGATTACAGAAAGCCTCCAGATGTGCATCGCAAACTACTACTGGTCTTCCAGGGAACGATCAAAGCGTAGACTGTTAGAGACATTACTCCCATGGAGGAAAGTGCGCATGGTAACTGTTGTATTCAATCCCGATGCAATTTCTGTGTTTCATCAACACTCTGATACTCCACAGATTACAGAATGCCTCCAGATATGCATCGGAAACTACTACTGGTCTTCTAGGGAACGATCAAATCGTAGACTGTTTGAGACATTACTTCCATGGAGGAATGGAGGAAAGTGCGCATCGTGACTGTTGTATTCAATGCCGATGCAATATCTGTGTTTCATCAACACTCTGATAGTCCACAGATTACAGAATGCCTCCAGATGTGCATCGGAAACTACTACAGGTCTTCCAGGGAACGATCAAAGCGTAGACTGTTTGAGACATTACTTTTATGGAGGAATGTGCTCATGGTGACTGTTGTATTCAATCCCGATGCCACTTCTATGTTTCATCAACACTCTGATAGTCCACAGATTACAGAATTCCTCCAGATGTGCATCGGAAACTTCTACTGGTCTTCCAGGGAACGATCAAAGCGCAAACTCTATGAAACCTTACTCCCATGGAGGAAAGTGCGCATGGTGACTTTTGTATTCAATCCCGATGCAATTTCTGTGTTTCATCAACACTCTGATAGTCTACAGATTACAGAATGCCACCAGATGTGAACCGGAAACTACTACTGTTGTTCCAGGGAACGATCAAAGCGTAGACTGTTTGAGACATTACTCCCGTGGAGGAATGTGCGCATGGTGACTGTTGTATTCAATCCCGATGCAATTTCTGTGTTTCATCAACACTCTGATAGTCCACAGATTACAGAAAGCCTCCAGATGTGCATCGGAAACTACTACTGGTTTTCCAGGGAACGATCAAAGCGTAGACTGTTAAAGACATTACTCCCATGGAGGAAAGTGCGCTTGGTAAATGTTGTATTCAATTCCGATGCAATTTCAGTGTTTCATCAACACTCTGATTCTCCACAGATTACAGAGTGCCTCCAGATGTGCATCGGAAACTACTACTTGTCTTCAGGAGAACGATCAAAGCGTAGACTGTTAGAGACATTACTCCCATGGAGGAAAGTGCGCATGGTAACTGTTGTATCCAAAACCCGATGCAATATATGTGTTTCATCAACACTCTGATACTCAACAGATTACAGAATGCCTCCAGATGAGCATCGGAGACTACTACTGGTCTTCCAGGAACGATAAAAGCGTAGACTGTATGAGACATTACTCCTATGGAGGGAAGTGCGCATGGTGACTGTTGTATTCAATCCCGATCCAATTTCTGTGTTTCTTCAACACTCTGATAGTCCACAGATTACATAATTTCTCCAGATGTGCATCGGAAACTACTACTGGTCTTACAGGGAACGATCAAAGCGAAGACTGTTAGACACATTACTCCCAAGGAGGAAAGTGCGCATGGTGACTGTTGTATTCAAACCCGATGCAATTTCTGTGTTTCATCAACACTCTGATAGCCCACAGATTACAGAATGCCACCAGATGTACATCGGAAACTACTACTGGTCTTCCAGGGAACGATCAAATCCTAAACTCCTTGAGACATTACTCCCATGGAGGAAGGTGCGCAAGGTGACTGTTGAATTCAATCCCGATGCATTTTCTGTGTTTCATCAACGCTCTGATAGTCCACAGATTACAGAATGCCACGAGATGTGAATCAGAAACTATTTCTGGTCTTCCAAAGAACGATCAAAGCCAAGCCTGTTTCAGACATTACTCCCAAGGAGGAAAGTGCGGATGGTGACTGTTGTATTCAATCCCGATGCAAATTCTGTGTTTCATCAACAGTCTGATAGTCGAAAAATTACAGAATGCCTCCAGATGTGCATCGGAAACTACTATTGGTCTTCCAGGGAACGATCAAAGCGTAGACTCTTTGAGACATACATCCCGTGGAGGAGAGTACGCATTGTGACTGTTGTATTCAATCCCGATGCAATTTCTGTGTTTCATCAACACTCTGATAGTCCACAGATTATAGAATGCCACCAGATGTACATCACAAACTACTACTGGTCTTCCAGGGAACGATCAAAGCGTAGACTGTTTGAGACATTAGTCCCATGGAGGAAAGTGCGCATGGTGACTGTTGTATTCAATCCCGATGCAATTTTTGTGTTTCATCAACACACTGACAGTCGAAAAATTACAGAATGCCTCCAGATGTGCATCGAAAACAACTATTGGTCTTCCAGGGAACGATCAAAGCGTAGACTGTTTGAGACATACCTCCCGTGGAGGAGAGTACGCATTGTGACTGTTGTATTCAATCACGATGTAATTTCTGTGTTTCATCATCACTCTGATAGTCCACAGATTACGGAAATCCTCCAGATGTGCATCGGAAAATACTACTGGTCTTGCAGGGAACGATCAAAGCGTAGACTGTTAGAGACATTACTCCCATTTAGGAAAGTGCGCATGGTGACTGTTTTATTCAATCCCGATGCAATTTCTGTGTTTCATCAACACTCTGACAGTCCACAGATGACGGAAAGCCTTCAGATGTGCATCGGAAACTACTACTGGTCTTCCAGGGAACTATCAAATCGTAGACTGTTAGAGACATTACTCCAATGGAGGAAAGTGTGCATGGTGACTTTTGTATTCAATTCCGATGCAATTTCTGTGTTTCATCAACACTCTGATAGTACACAGAATACAGAATGCCTCCAGATGTGCAATTGAAACTACTACTGGTCTTCCAGGGAACGATCAAAGCGTAGAATGTTTGAGACATTACTCCCATTGAGGAAACTGCGCATGGAGTCTGTTGTATTCAATCCCGATGCAATTTCTGTGTTTCATGAACACTCTGATAGTCCACAGATTACAGAAAGCCTCCAGATGTGCATTGAAACTACTACTGGTCTTCCAGGGAACGATCAAAGCGTAGACTGTTAGAGACATTACTCCCATGGAGGAAAGTGCGCATGGTGAATGTTGTGTTCAATCGCGATGCAATTTCTGTGTTTCATCAACACTCTGATAGTCCACAGATTACAGAATGCCTCCCGATGTGCATCGGAAACTACTACTGGTCTTCCAGGGAACGATCAAATCGTAGACTGTGTGTGACATTACTCCCATGGAGGTAAGTGCGCATGGTTAACTGTTGTATTCAATCCCGATGCAATTTCTGTGTTTCATCAACACTCTGATAGTCCACAGATTACAGAATGCCTCCAGATGTTAATCGGAAACTACTACTGGGCTTCCAGGGAACGATCAAAGCGTAGACTGTTAGAGACATTACTCCCATGGAGGAAAGTGTGCATAGTAACTGTTGTATTCAAAACCCGATGCAATTTCTGTGTTTCATCAACACTCGGATACTCCACAGACTACAGAATGCCTCCAGATGTGCATCGGAAACTACTACTGGTCTTCCTGTGAACGATCAAAGCGTAGACTGTTAGGGACATTAGTTTTATGGATGAATGTGCTCATGGTGACTGTTGTATTCAATCCCGATGCAATTTCTGTGTTTCATCAACACTGTGATAGTCCACAGATTACAGAATGCCTCCAGATGTGCATCGGAAACTACTACTGGTCTTCCAGGGATCGATCAAAGCGTAGACTGATAGAGACATTACCTTTATAAAGGAATGTGCTCATGCTGACTGTTGTATTCAATCCCGATGGAATTTCTGTGTTTCATCAACACTCTGATAGTCCACAGATTACAGAATGCCTCCAGATGTGCATCGGAAACTACTACTCGTCTTCCACGGAACTATCAAAGCGTAGACCGTTTGCGAATTACTCCCATTTAGGAATGTGCGCATGGTGACTGTTGTATTCAATCCCAATGCATTTTCTGTGTTACATCAACATTCTGATAGTCCACAGATCACAGAATGCCACAGGATGTGCATCGGAAACTACTACTGGTCTTCCTGGGAACGATCCAGTCGTAGACTGTTCCAGAAATTACTTCGATGGAGGAAAGTGCGGATGGTGACTGTTGTATTCAATCCCGATGCAATTTCTGTGTTTCATCAACACTCTGATAGTCCACAGATTACAGAATGCCTCCAGATGTTAATCGGAAACTACTACTGGGCTTCCAGGGAACGATCAAAGCGTAGACTGTTAGAGACATTACTCCCATGGAGGAAAGTGTGCATGGTAACTGTTGTATTCAAAACCCGATGCAATTTCTGTGTTTCATCAACACTCGGATACTCCACAGATTACAGAATGCCTCCAGATGTGCATCGGAAACTACTACTGGTCTTCCTGGGAACGATCAAAGCGTAGACTGTTAGGGACATTAGTTTTATGGAGGAATGTGCTCATGGTGACTGTTGTATTCAATCCCGATGCAATTTCTGTGTTTCATCAACACTCTGATATTCCACAGATCACAGAATGCCTCCAGATGTGCATCGGAAACTACTACTGGTCTTCCAGGGAACGATCAAAGCGTAGACTCTTAGAGACATTACTTTTACGGAGGAATGTGCTCATGGTGACTGTTGTATTCAATAACGATGCAATTTCTGTGTTTCATCAACACTCTGATAGTCCACAGAATACAGAATGCCTCCAGATGTGCATCGGAAACTACTACTCGTCTTCCAGGGAACGATCAAAGCGTAGACCGTTTGAGAATTACTCCCATGGAGGAAAGTGCGCATGGTGACTGTTGTATTCAATCCCAATGCATTTTCTGTGTTTCATCAACACTCTGATAGTCCACAGATTACAGAATGCCACAGGATGTTCATCGGAAACTGCTACTAGTCTTCCTGGGAACGATCCAGGCGTAGACTGTTTCAGACATTACTTCGATGGAGGAAAGTGCGGATGGTGACTGTTGTATTCAATCCCGATGCAATTTCTGTGTTTCATCAACACTCTGATAGTCCGCAGATTACAGAATGCCTCCCGATGTGCATCGGAAACTACTACTGGTCTTCCAGAGACCGATCAAAGTGTAGACTGTTTGGGACATTACTCCCATGGAGGAAAGTGCGCATGGTAACTGTTGTATTCAATCCCGATGCTATTTCTGTGTTTCATCAACACTCTGATAGTCCACAGATTACAGAAAGCGTCCAGATGTGAATCGGAAACTACTACTGGTCATCCAGGGAACGATCAAAGCGAAGACTGTTAGACACATTACTCCCAAGGAGGAAAGTGCGCATGGTGACTGTTGTATTCAAACCCGATGCAATTTCTGTGTTTCATCAACACTCTGATAGTCCACAGATTACAGAATGCCACCAGGTGTACAGCGGAAACTTCTACTGGTCTTCCAGGGAACGATCAAATCGTAAACTCCTTGAGACATTACTCCCATGGACTAAAGTGCGCAAGGTGAGTGTTGAATTCAATCCCGATGCATTTTCTTTGTTTCATTAACGCTCTGATAGTCCACAGATTACAGAATGCCACGAGATGTGCATCAGAAACTACTTCTGGTCTTCCAAAGAACGATCAAAGCCAAGACTGTTTCAGACATTACTCCCAAGGAGGAAAGTCTGGATGGTGACTGTTGTATTCAATCCCGATGCAATTTCTGTGTTTCATCAACACTCGGATACTCCACAGATTACAGAATGCCTCCAGATGTGCATCGGAAACTACTATTGGTCTTCCATTGAACGATCAAAGCGTAGACTCTTTTAGACATACATCCCGTTTAGGAGAGTACGCATTGTGACTGTTGTATTCAATCCCGATGCAATTTCTGTGTTTCATCAACAATCTGATAGTCCACAGATTACAGAATGTTTCAAGATGTGCATCGGAAACTACTACTGGTCTTCCAGCTAACGATCAAAGCGTAGACTGTTTGAGACATTACTCCCATGGAGGAAAGTGCGCATGGTAACTGTAGTATTCAATCCAATTGCAATTTCTGTGTTTCATCAGCACTCTAATAGTCCACAGAATACAGAATGCCTCCAGATGTGCATCGTAAACTACTGCTGGTCTTCCAGGGATCGATCAAAGCGTAAACTCTTTGAGACATTACTCCCATGGAGGAAAGTGCGTATGGTGACTGTTGTATTCAATCCCGATGCATTTCCTGTGTTTCATCAACACTCTGATAGTCCAAAGATTACAGAATGCCACGAGATGTGCATCGGAAACTACTAATGGTCTTCCACGGAACGATCAAAGCGTAGACTGTTTCAGACATTACTCCCATGAAGGAAAGTGCGGATGGTGACTGTTGTGTTCAATCCCGATGCAATTTCTGTGTTTCATCAACACTCTGATAGTCCACAGATTACAGAATGCCACCAGATGTGCATCGGAAACTACTACTGGTCTTCCAGGGAACGATCAAAGCGTAGACTGTTAGAGACATACCTCCCAAGGAGGAAAGTGCGCATGTTTACTGTTGTATTCATTCCCGATGCAATTTCTGTTGTTTCAACAACACTCTGATAGTCCACAGATTACAGAATGCCACCAGATGTGCATCGGAAACTACTACTGGTCTTCCAGGGAACGATCAAAGCATAGACTGTTTGAGAATTACTCCCATATAGGAAAGTGCGCATGGTTAACTGTTGTATTCAATCCCGATGCAATTTCTGTGTTTCATCAACACTCTGATAGTCCACAGATTACAGAATGCCTCCAGATGTTAATCGGAAACTACTACTGGGCTTCCAGGGAACGATCAAAGCGTAGACTGTTAGAGACATTACTCCCATGGAGGAAAGTGTGCATGGTAACTGTTGTTTTCAAAACCCGATGCAATTTCTGTGTTTCATCAACACTCGGATACTCCACAGATTACAGAATGCCTCCAGATGTGCATCGGAAACTACTACTGGTCTTCCTGGGAACGATCAAAGCGTAGACTGTTAGGCACATTAGTTTTATGGAGGAAAGTGCTCATGGTGACTGTTGTATTCAATCCCAATGCAATTTCTGTGTTTCATCAACACTCTGATAGTCCACAGATTACAGAATGCCTCCAGATGTGCATCGGAAACTACTACTCGTCTTCCAGGGAACGATCAAAGCGTAGACCGTTTGAGAATTACTCCCATGGAGGAAAGTGCGCATGGTGACTGTTGTATTCAATCCCAATGCATTTCCTGTGTTTCATCAACACTCTGATAGTCCACAGATTACAGAATGCCACAGGATGTGCAATGGAAACTACTACTGGTCTTCCTGGGAACGATCCAGGCGTAGACTGTTTCAGACATTACTTCGATGGAGGAAAGTGCGGATGGTGACTGTTGTATTCAATCCCGATGCAATTTCTGTGTTTCATCAACACTCTGATAGTCCACAGATTACAGAATGCCTCCCGATGTGCATCGGAAACTACTACTGGTCTTCCAGGGAACGATCAAATTGTAGACTGTTTGGGACATTACTCCCATGGAGGAAAGTGTGCATGGTAACTGTTGTATTCAAAACCCGATGCAATTTCTGTGTTTCATCAACACTCGGATACTCCACAGATTACAGAATCCCTCCAGATGTGCATCGGAAACTACTACTGGTCTACCTGGGAACGATCAAAGCGTAGACTTTTAGGGACATTAGTTTTATGGAGGAATGTGCTCATGGTGACTGTTGTATTTAATCTTGATGCAATTTCTGTGTTTCATCAACACTCTGATAGTCCACAGATTACAGAATGCCTCCAGATGAGCATCGGAAACTACTACTGGTCATCCAGGGAACGATCAAAGCGTAGACTGTTTGAGACATTACTCCCATGGAGGAAATTGCGCATGGTGACTGTTGTATTCAATCCCGATGCTATTTCTGTGTTTCATCAACACTCTGATAGTCCACAGATTACAGAATGCCTTCAGATGTTAATCGGAAACTACTACTGGGCTTCCAGGGAACGATCGAAGCGTAGACTGTTAGAGACATTACTCCCATGGAGGAAAGTGTGCATGGTAACAGTTGTATTCAAAACCCGGTGCAATTTCTGGGTTTCATCAACACTCTGATACTCCACAGATTACAGAATGTCACCAGATGAGCATCGGAAACTACTACTGGTCATCCAGGGAACGATCAAAGCGTAGACTGTTTGAGACATTACTCATATTGAGGAAACTGCGCATGGAGACTGTTGTATTCAATCACGATGCAATTTCTGTGTTTCATGAACACTCTGATAGTCCACAGATTACATAAAGCCTCCAGATGTGCATCGGAAACTACTACTGGTCTTCCAGGGAACGATCAAAGCGTAGACTGTTAGAGACATTACTCCCATGGAGGAAAGTGCACATGGTGACTGTTGTATTCAATCCCGATGCAATTTCTGTGTTTCATCAACATTCTGATAGTCGAAAAATTACAGAATGCCTCCAGATGTGCATCGGAAACTACTATTCGTCTTCCAGGGAACGATCAAAGCGTAGACTGTTTGAGACATACCTCCCGTGGAGGAGAGTACGCATTGTGACTGTTGTATTCAATCACGATGTAATTTCTGTGTTTCATCATCACTCTGATAGTCCACAGATTACGGAAAGCCTCCAGATGTGCATCGGAAAATATTACTGGTCTTGCTGGTATCGATCAAAGCGTAGACTGTTAGAGACATTACTCCCATTTAGGAAAGTGCGCATGGTGACTGTTTTATTCAATCCCGATACAATGTCTGTGTTTCATCAACACTCTGATAGTCCACAGATGACGAAAAGCCTTCAGATGTGCATCGGAAACTACTATTGGTCTTCCAGGGAACTATCAAAGCGTAGACTGTTAGAGACATTACTCCAATGGAGGAGAGTGTGCATGGTGACTGTTGTATTCAATTCCGATGCAATTTCTGTGTTTCATCAACACTCTGATAGTCCACAGAATACAGAATGCCACCAGATGTGCAATTGAAACTACTACTGGTCTTCCAGGGAACGATCAAAGCGTAGAATGTTTGAGACATTACTCATATTGAGGAAACTGCGCATGGAGACTGTTGTATTCAATCACGATGCAATTTCTGTGTTTCATGAACACCCTGATAGTCCACAGATTACAGAAAGCCTCCAGATGTGCATCGGAAACTACTACTGGTCTTCCAGGGAACGATCAAAGCGTAGACTGTTAGAGACATTACTCCCATGGAGGAAAGTGCACATGGTGACTGTTGTATTCAATCCCGATGCAATTTCTGTGTTTCATCAACACTCTGATAGTCCACACATTGCAGAATGCATCCAGATGTGCATCGGAAACTTCTACTGGTCTTCCAGGGAAAGATCAAATCGTAGATTGTTTGAGACATTACTCCCGTGGAGGAAAGTGCGCATTGTGACTGTTGTATTCAATCCAATTGCAATTTCTGTGTTTCATCAGCACTCTAATAGTCCACAGAATACAGAATGCCTCCAGATGTGCATCGTAAACTACTGCTGGTCTTCCAGGGATCGATCAAAGCGTAAACTCTTTGAGACATTACTCCCATGGAGGTAAGTGCGCATGGTGACTGTTGTATTCAATCCCGATGCATTTCCTGTGTTTCATCAACACTCTGATAGTCCAAAGATTACAGAATGCCACGAGATGTGCATCGGAAACTACTAATGGTCTTCCACGGAACGATCAAAGCGTAGACTGTTTCAGACATTACTCCCATGAAGGAAAGTTCGGATGGTGACTGTTGTGTTCAATCCCGATGCAATTTCTGTGTTTCATCAACACTCTGATAGTCCACAGATTACAGGATGCCACCAGATGTGCATCGGAAACTACTACTGGTCTTCCAGGGAACGATCAAAGCGTCGACTGTTTTAGATATACCTTCCGTGGAGGAAATTGCGCATGGTGACTGTTGTATTTAATCCCGAATCAATTTCTGTGTTTCATCAACACTCTGATAGTCCACAGATTACAGAATGCCACCAGATGTGCATCGGGAACTACTACTGGTCTTCCAGGGAACGATCAAATCGTAGACTGTTTGAGAATTACTCCCATGGAGGAAAGTGCGCATGGTAACTGTTGTATTCAATCCCGATGCTATTTCTGTGTCTCATCAACACTATGATAGTCCACAGATTACAGAAAGCGTCCAGATGTGCATCGGAAACTACTACTGGTCTTCCAGGGAACGATCAAACCGTAGACTGTTTGAGACATACCTCCCGTGGAGGAAAGTGCACATGGTGACTGTTGTATTCATTCCCGATGCAATTTCAGTGTTTCATGAACACTCTGATAGTCCACAGATTACAGAATGGCACCAGATATGCATCGGAAACTACTACTGGTCTTCCAGAGAACGATTCAAGCATAGACTGTTTGATAATTACTCCCATGGAGGAAAGTGCGCATGGTGAATGTAGTTTTCAGTCCCGAGGCAATTTCTGTGTTTCATCAACACTCTGATAGTCCACAGATTACAGAAAGCCTCCAGATATGCATCGGAAACTACTACTGGTCTTCCAGGGAACGATCAAAGCGTAGACTGTTAGAGACATTACTCCCATGGAGTAAAGTGCGCATGGTGACTGTTGTATTCAATCCCGATGCAATTTCTGTGTTTCATCAAATCACTGATAGTTTACAGATTACAGAAAGCCTCCAGATGTGCAATTGAAACTACTTGTGGTCATCCAAGGAACGATCAAAGCGTAGACTGTTTAAGACATTACCCCCATGGAGGAAAGTGCGCATGGAGACTGTTGTATTCAATCCCGATGCAATTTCTGTGTTTCATCAACACTCTGATAGTCCACAGATTATAGAATGCCACCAGATGTACATCACAAACTACTACTGGTCTTCCAGGGAGCGAACAAAGCGTAGACTGATTGAGACATTAGTCCGATGGAGGAAAGTGCACATGGTGACTGTTGTATTCAATCCCGATGCAATTTCTGTGTTTCATCAACACTCTGATAGTCGAAAAATTACAGAATGCCTCCAGATGTGCATCGGAAACTACTATTCGTCTTCCAGGGAACGATCAAAGCGTAGACTGTTTGAGACATACCTCCCGTGGAGGAGAGTACGCATTGTGACTGTTGTATTCAATCACGATGTAATTTCTGTGTTTCATCATCACTCTGATAGTCCACAGATTACGGAAAGCCTCCAGATGTGCATCGGAAAATATTACTGGTTTTGCTGGGAACGATCAAAGCGTAGACTGTTAGAGACATTACTCCCATTTAGGAAAGTGCGCATGGTGACTGTTTTATTCAATCCCGATGCAATTTCTGTGTTTCATCAACACTCTGATAGTCCACAGATGACGGAAAGCCTTCAGATGTGCATCGGAAACTACTACTGGTCTTCCAGGGAACTATCAAAGCGTAGACTGTTAGAGACATTACTCCAATGGAGGAGAGTGTGCATGGTGACTGTTGTATTCAATTCCGATGCAATTTCTGTGTTTCATCAACACTCTGATAGTCCACAGAATACAGAATGCCTCCAGATGTGCAATTGAAACTACTACTGGTCTTCCAGGGAACGATCAAAGCGTAGAATGTTTGAGACATTACTCATATTGAGGAAACTGCGCATGGAGACTGTTGTATTCAATCACGATGCAATTTCTGTGTTTCATGAACACTCTGATAGTCCACAGATTACAGAAAGCCTCCAGATGTGCATCGGAAACTACTACTGGTCTTCCAGGGAACGATCAAAGCGTAGACTGTTAGAGACATTACTCCCATGGAGGAAAGTGCACATGGTGACTGTTGTATTCAATCCCGATGCAATTTCTGTGTTTCATCAACACTCTGATAGTCCACACATTGCAGAATGCCTCCAGATGTGCATCGGAAACTTCTACTGGTCTTCCAGGGAAAGATCAAAGCGTAGATTGTTTGAGACATTACTCCCGTGGAGGAAAGTGCGCATTGTGACTGTTGTATTCAATCCAATTGCAATTTCTGTGTTTCACCAGCACTCTTATAGTCCACAGAATACAGAATGCCTCCAGATGTGCATCGTAAACTACTGCTGGTCTTCCAGGGATCGATCAAAGCGTAAACTCTTTGAGACATTACTCCCATGGAGGAAAGTGCGCATGGTGACTGTTGTATTCAATCCCGATGCATTTCCTGTGTTTCATCAACACTCTGATAGTCCAAAGATTACAGAATGCCACGAGATGTGCATCGGAAACTACTAATGGTCTTCCACGGAACGATCAAAGCGTAGACTGTTTCAGACATTACTCCCATGAAGGAAAGTTCGGATGGTGACTGTTGTGTTCAATCCCGATGCAATTTCTGTGTTTCATCAACACTCTGATAGTCCACAGATTACAGGATGCCACCAGATGTGCATCGGAAACTACTACTGGTCTTCCAGGGAACGATCAAAGCGTCGACTGTTTTAGATATACCTTCCGTGGAGGAAAGTGCGCATGGTGACTGCTGTATTTAATCCCGAATCAATTTCTGTGTTTCATCAACACTCTGATAGTCCACAGATTACAGAATGCCACCAGATGTGCATCGGGAACTACTACTGGCCTTCCAGGGAACGATCAAAGCGTAGACTGTTTGAGAATTACTCCCATGGAGGAAAGTGCGCATGGTAACTGTTGTATTCAATCCCGATGCTATTTCTGTGTCTCATCAACACTATGATAGTCCACAGATTACAGAATGCGTCCAGATGTGCATCGGAAACTACTACTGGTCTTCCAGGGAACGATCAAAGCGAAGACTGTTAGGCACATTACTCTCAAGGAGGAAAGTGCGCATGGTGACTGTTGTATTCAAACCCGATGCAATTTCTGTGTTTCATCAACACTCTGATAGTCCACAGATTACAGAATGCCACCAGATGTACATCGGAAACTACTACTGGTCTTCCAGGGAACTTTCAAATCGTGAACTCCTTGAGACATTACTCCCATGGAGGAAGGTGCGCAAGGTGACTGTTGAATTCAATCCCGATGCATTTTCTGTGTTTCATCAACGCTCTGATAGTCCACAGATTACAGAATGCCACGAGATGTGCATCAGAAACTACTTCTGGTCTTCCAAGGAACGATCAAGGCCAAGACTGTTTCAGACATTACTCCCAAGGAGGAAAGTGCGGATGGTGACTGTTGTATTCAATTCCGATGCAATTTCTGTGTTTCATCAACACTCTGATAGTCCACAGAATACAGAATGCCTCCAGATGTGCAATTGAAACTACTACTGGTCTTCCAGGGAACGATCAAAGCGTACAATGTTTGAGACATTACTCATATTGAGGAAACTGCAAATGGAGACTGTTGTATTCAATCACGATGCAATTTCTGTGTTTCATGAACACTCTGATAGTCCACAGATTACAGAAAGCCTCCAGATGTGCATCGGAAACTGCTACTGGTCTTCCAGGGAACGATCAAAGCGTAGACTGTTAGAGACATTACTCCCATGGAGGAAAGTGCACATGGTGACTGTTGTATTCAATCCCGATGCAATTTCTGTGTTTCATCAACACTCTGATAGTCGAAAAATTACAGAATGCCTCCAGATGTGCATCGGAAACTACTATTCGTCTTCCAGGGAACGATCAAAGCGTAGACTGTTTGAGACATACCTCCCGTGGAGGGGAGTACGCATTGTGACTGTTGTATTCAATCACGATGTAATTTCTGTGTTTCATCATCACTCTGATAGTCCACAGATTACGGAAAGCCTCCAGATGTACATCGGAAAATATTACTGGTCTTGCTGGGAACGATCAAAGCGTAGACTGTTAGAGACATTACTCCCATTTAGGAAAGTGCGCATGGTGACTGTTTTATTCAATCCCGATGCAATTTCTGTGTTTCATCAACACTCTGATAGTCCACAGATGACGGAAAGCCTTCAGATGTGCATCGGAAACTACTACTGGTCTTCCAGGGAACTATCAAAGCGTAGACTGTTAGAGACATTACTCCAATGGAGGAGAGTGTGCATGGTGACTGTTGTATTGAATTCCGATGCAATTTCTGTGTTTCATCAACACACTGATAGTCCACAGAATACAGAATGCCTCCAGATGTGCAATTGAAACTACAACTGGTCTTCCAGGGAACGATCAAAGCGTAGAATGTTTGAGACATTACTCATATTGAGGAAACTGCGCATGGAGACTGTTGTATTCAATCACGATGCAATTTCTGTGTTTCATGAACACCCTGATAGTCCACAGATTACAGAAAGCCTCCAGATGTGCATCGGAAACTACTACTGGTCTTCCAGGGTACGATCAAAGCGTAGACTGTTAGAGACATTACTCCCATGGAGGAAAGTGCACATGGTGACTGTTGTATTCAATCCCGATGCAATTTCTGTGTTTCATCAACACTCTGATAGTCCACACATTGCAGAATGCCTCCAGATGTGCATCGGAAACTTCTACTGGTCTTCCAGGGAAAGATCAAAGCGTAGATTGTTTGAGACATTACTCCCGTGGAGGAAAGTGCGCATTGTGACTGTTGTATTCAATCCCGATGCAATTTCTGTGTTTCATCAACACTCTGATAGTCCACAGATTACAGAATGTTTCAAGATGTGCATCGGAAACTACTACTGGTCTTCCAGCTAACGATCAAAGCGTAGACTGTTTGAGACATTACTCCCATGGAGGAAAGTGCCCATGGTAACTGTAGTATTCAATCCAATTGCAATTTCTGTGTTTCATCAGCACTCTAATAGTCCACAGAATACAGAATGCCTCCAGATGTGCATCGTAAACTACTGCTGGTCTTCCAGGGATCGATCAAAGCGTAAACTCTTTGAGACATTACTCCCATGGAGGAAAGTGCGCATGGTGACTGTTGTATTCAATCCCGATGCATTTCCTGTGTTTCATCAACACTCTGATAGTCCAAAGATTACAGAATACCACGAGATGTGCATCGGAAACTACTAATGGTCTTCCACGGAAAGATCAAAGCGTAGACTGTTTCAGACATTACTCCCATGAAGGAAAGTTCGGATGGTGACTATTGTGTTCAATCCCGATGCAATTTCTGTGTTTCATCAACACTCTGATAGTCCACAGATTACAGATTGCCACCAGATGTGCATCGGAAACTACTACTGCTCTTCCAGGGAACGATAAAAGCATAGACTGTTTGAGAATTACTCCCATGGAGGAAATTGCGCATGGTGTCTGTTGTATTCAATCCCGATGCAATTTCTGTGTTTCATCAACAGTCTGATAGTCCACAGATTACAGAATGCCTCCAGATGTTCATCGGAAATTTCTACTGGTCTTCGAGGTAACGATCAAAGCGCAGACTGTTTGAGACTTTACTATTATGCAGGAATGTGCGCATGGTGACTGTTGTATTCAATCCCGATGCAATTTCTGTGTTTCATCAACACTCTGATAGTCCACAGATTACAGAATGCCACGAAATGTGCATCGGAAACTACTACTGGTCTTCCTGGGAACGATCCTGGCGTAGACTGTTTCAGACATTACTCCCATGGAGGAAAGTGCGGATGGTGAATGTTGTATTCAATCCCGATGCAATTTCTGTGTTTCATCAACACTCTGATAGTCCACAGAATACAGAATGCCACCAGATGTGCATTGGAAGCTACTACTGGTCTTCCAGGGAAGGATCAAAGCGTAGACTGTTTGAGAATTACTCCCATGGAGGAAAGTGCGCATGGTGACTGTTGTATTCCACCCCGATTCAATTTCTGTGTTTCATCAACACTCTGATACTCCACAGATTACAGAATGCCTTCAGAAGTGCATCGGAAACTACTACTGGTCTTCCAGGGAACGATCAAATCGTAGACTCTTTGAGACATTACTCCCATGAAGGAAAATGAGCATGGTGAATGTTGTATTCAATCGCGATGCAATTTCTGTGTTTCATCAACACTCTGATAGTCCACAGATTACAGAATGCCTCTCGATGTGCATCGGAAACTACTACAGGTCTTCAAGGGAACGATCAAAGCGTAGACTGTTTGTGACATTACTCCCATGGAGGAAAGTGCGCATGGTTAACTGTTGTATTCAATCCCGATGCAATTTCTGTGTTTCATCAACACTCTGATAGTCCACAGATTACAGAATGCCTCCAGATGTTAATCGGAAACTACTACTGGGCTTCCAGGGAACGATCAAAGCGTAGACTGTTAGGGACATTAGTTTTATGGAGGAATGTGCTCATGGTGACTGTTGTATTCAATCCCGATGCAATTTCTGTGTGTCATCAACACTCTGATAGTCCACAGATTACAGAATGCCTCCGGATGTGCATCGGAAACTACTACTGGTCTTCCAGGGAACGATCAAAGCGTAGACTGTTAGAGACATTACTTTTATGGAGGAATGTGCTCATGGTGACTGTTGTATTCAATCCCGATGCAATTTCTGTGTTTCATCAACACTCTGATAGTCCACAGATTACAGAATGCCTCCAGATGTGCATCGGAAACTACTACTCGTCTTTCAGGGATCGATCAAAGCGTAGACCGTTTGAGAATTACTCCCATGGAGGAAAGTGCGCATGGTGACTGTTGTATTCAATCCCAATGCATTTTCTGTGTTTCATCAACACTCTGATAGTCCACAGATTACAGAATGCCACAGGATGTGCATCGGAAACTACTACTGGTCTTCCAGGGAACGATCAAGGCCAAGACTATTTCAGACATTACTCCCAAGGAGGAAAGTGCGGATGGTGACTGTTGTATTCAATCCCGATGCAATTTCTGTGTTTCATCAACACTCTGATAGTCGAAAAATTACAGAATGCCTCCAGATGTGCATCGGAAACTACTATTGGTCTTCCAGGGAACGATCAAAGCGTAGACTCTTTGAGACATACCTCCCGTGGAGGAGAGTACGCATTGTGACTGTTGTATTCAATCCCGATGGAATTTCTGTGTGTCATCAACACTCTGATAGTATACAGATTATAGAATGCCACCAGATGTACATCACAAACTACTACTGGTCTTCCAGGGAGCGATCAAAGCGTAGACTGTTTGAGACATTAGTCCGATGGAGGAAAGTGCGCATGGTGACTGTTGTATTCAATCCCGATGCAATTTCTGTGTTTCATCAACACTCTGATAGTCGAAAAATTACAGAATGCCTCCAGATGTGCATCGGAAACTACTATTCGTCTTCCAGGGAACAATCAAAGCGTAGACTGTTTGAGACATACCTCCCGTGGAGGAGAGTACGCATTGTGACTGTTGTATTCAATCACGATGTAAATTCTGTGTTTCATCATCACTCTGATAGTCCACAGATTACGGAAAGCCTCCAGATGTGCATCGGAATATATTACTGGTCTTGCAGGGAACGATCAAACCGTAGACTGTTAGAGACATTACTCCCATTTAGGAAAGTGCGCATGGTGACTGTTTTATTCAATCCCGATGCAATTTCTGTGTTTCATCAACACTCTGATAGTCCACAGATGACGGAAAGCATTCAGATGTGCATC
Organism: Schistocerca gregaria; assembly: GCF_023897955.1. Classification (NCBI taxonomy): domain Eukaryota; kingdom Metazoa; phylum Arthropoda; class Insecta; order Orthoptera; family Acrididae; genus Schistocerca; species Schistocerca gregaria. Next base: position 20,319,394 of record NW_026061710.1, read on the forward strand.
GGAAACTACTACTGGTCTTCCAGGGAACTATCAAAGCGTAGACTGTTAGAGACATTACTCCAATGGAGGAGAGTGTGCATGGTGACTGTTGTATTCAATTCCGATGCAATTTCTGTGTTTCATCAACACTCTGATAGTCCACAGAATACAGAATGCCTCCAGATGTGCAATTGAAACTACTACTGGTCTTCCAGGGAACGATCAAAGCGTAGAATGTTTGAGACATTACTCATATTGAGGAAACTGCGCATGGAGACTGTTGTATTCAATCACGATGCAATTTCTGTGTTTCATGAACACTCTGATAGTCCACAGATTACAGAAAGCCTCAAGATGTGCATCGGAAACTACTACTGGTCTTCCAGGGAACGATCAAAGCGTAGACTGTTAGAGACATTACTCCCATGGAGGAAAGTGCACATGGTGACTGTTGTATTCAATCCCGATGCAATTTCTGTGTTTCATCAACACTCTGATAGTCCACACATTACAGAATGCCTCCAGATGTGCATCGGAAACTTCTACTGGTCTTCCAGGGAAAGATCAAAGCGTAGATTGTTTGAGACATTACTCCCGTGGAGGAAAGTGCGCATTGTGACTGTTGTATTCAATCCCGATGCAATTTCTGTGTTTCATCAACACTCTGATAGTCCACAGATTACAGAATGTTTCAAGATGTGCATCGGAAACTACTACTGGTCTTCCAGCTAACGATCAAAGCGTAGACTGCTTGAGACATTACTCCCATGGAGGAAAGTGCGCATGGTAACTGTAGTATTCAATCCAATTGCAATTTCTGTGTTTCATCAGCACTCTAATAGTCCACAGAATACAGAATGCCTCCAGATGTGCATCGTAAACTACTGCTGGTCTTCCAGGGATCGATCAAAGCGTAAACTCTTTGAGACATTACTCCCATGGTGGAAAGTGCGCATGGTGACTGTTGTATTCAATCCCGATGCATTTCCTGTGTTTCATCAACACTCTGATAGTCCAAAGATTACAGAATGCCACGAGATGTGCATCGGAAACTACTAATGGTCTTCCACGGAACGATCAAAGCGTAGACTGTTTCAGACATTACTCCCATGAAGGAAAGTTCGGATGGTGACTGTTGTGTTCAATCCCGATGCAATTTCTGTGTTTCATCAACACTCTGATAGTCCACAGATTACAGAATGCCACCAGATGTGCATCGGAAACTACTTCTGGTCTTCCAGGGAACGATCAAAGCGTAGACTGTTAGAGACATACCTCCCGAGGAGGAAAGTGCGCATTTTGACTGTTGTATTCATTCCCGATGCAATTTCTGTTCTTTCATCAACACTCTGATAGTCCACAGATTACAGAATGCCACCAGATGTGCATCGGAAACTACTACTGGTCTTCCAGGGAACGATCAAAGCATAGACTGTTTGAGAATTACTCCCATGGAGGAAAGTGCGCATGGTGTCTGTTGTATTCAATCCCGATGCAATTTCTGTGTTTCATCAACACTTTGATAGTCCACAGATTACAGAATGCCTCCAGATGTTCATCGGAAATTTCTACTGGTCTTCGAGATAACGATCAAAGCGCAGACTGTTTGAGACTTTACTATTATGCAGGAACGTGCGCATGGTGACTGTTGTATTCAATCCCGATGCAATTTCTGTGTTTCATCAACACTCTGATAGTCCACAGATTACAGAATGCCACGAAATGTGCATCGGAAACTACTACGGGTCTTCCTGGGAACGATCCTGGCGTAGACTGTTTCAGACATTACTCCCATGGAGGAAAGTGCGGATGGTGAATGTTGTATTCAATCCCGATGCAATTTCTGTGTTTCATCAACACTCTGATAGTCCACAGAATACAGAATGCCACCAGATGTGCATCGGAAGCTACTACTGGTCTTCCAGGGAACGATCAAAGCGTAGACTGTTTGAGAATTACTCCCATGGAGGAAAGTGCGCATGGTGACTGTTGTATTCAATCCCGATTCAATTTCTGTGTTTCATCAACACTCTGATACTCCACAGATTACAGAATGACTCCAGAAGTGCATCGGAAACTACTACTGGTCTTCCAGGGAACGATCAAATCGTAGACTCTTTGAGACATTACTCCCATGAAGGAAAATGAGCATGGTGAATGTTGTATTCAATCGCGATGCAATTTCTGTGTTTCATCAACACTCTGATAGTCCACAGATTACAGAATGCCTCTCGATATGCATCGGAAACTACTACTGGTCTTCAAGGGAACGATGAAAGCGTAGACTGTTTGTGATATTACTCCCATGGAGGAAAGTGCGCATGGTTAACTGTTGTATTCAATCCCGATGCAATTTCTGTGATTCATCAACACTCTGATAGTCCACAGATTACAGAATGCCTCCAGATGTTAATCGGAAACTACTACTGGGCTTCCAGGGAACGATCAAAGCGTAGACTGTTAGGGACATTAGTTTTATGGAGGAATGTGCTCATGGTGACTGTTGTATTCAATCCCGATGCAATTTCTGTGTTTCATCAACACTCTGATAGTCCACAGATTACAGAATGCCTCCAGATGTGCATCGGAAACTACTACTGGTCTTTCAGGGAACGATCAAAGCGTAGACTGTTAGAGACAGTACTTTTATGGAGGAATGTGCTCATGGTGACTGTTGTATTCAATCCCGATGCAATTTCTGTGTTTCATCAACACTCTGATAGTCCACAGATTACAGAATGCCTCCAGATGTGCATCGGAAACTACTACTCGTCTTTCAGGGATCGATCAAAACGTAGACCGTTTGAGAATTACTCCCATGGAGGAAAGTGCGCATGGTGACTGTTGTATTCAATCCCAATGCATTTTCTGTGTTTCATCAACACTCTGATAGTCCACAGATTACAGAATGCCACAGGATGTGCATCGGAAACTACTACTGGTCTTCCAGGGAACGATCAAAGCGTAGACTTTTTGAGAATTACTCCCATGGAGGAAAGTGCGCATGGTACCTGTTGTATTCAATCCCGATGCAATTTCTGTGTTTCATCAACATTCTGATAGTCCCCAGATTACAGAATGCCTCCAGATGTGCATCGGCAACTACTACTGGTCTTCCAGGGGACGATCAAAGCGTAGACTGTTTGAGACATACCTCGCGTGGAGGAAAGTGCGCATGGTGAATGTTGTATTCAATCCCGTTGCAATTTCTGTGTTTCATCAACACTCTGATAGTCCACAGATTACAGAATGCCACGAGATGTGCATCAGAAACTACTTCTGGTTTTCCAAAGAACGATCAAATCCACGACTGTTTCAGACATTACTCCCAAGGAGGAAAGTGCGGATGGTGACTGTTGTATTCAATCCCGATGCAACTTCTGTGTTTCATCAACACTCTGATAGTCGAAAAATTACAGAATGCCTCCAGATGTGCATCGGAAACTACTATTGGTCTTCCAGGGAACGAGCAAAACGTAGACTGTTTGAGACATACCTCCCGTGGAGGAGAGTACGCATTGTGACTGTTGTATTCAATCCCGTTGCAATTTCTGTGTTTCATCAACACTCTGATAGTCCACAGATTATAGAATGCCACCAGATGTACATCACAAACTACTACTGGCCTTCCAGGGAACGATCAAAGCGTAGACTGTTTGAGCCATTACTCCCATGGAGGAAAGTGCGCATGGTGACTGTTGTATTCAATCCCGATGCAATTTCTGTGTTTCATCAACACACTGATAGTCCACAGATTTCAGAATGCCTCCAGATGTGCATCGGAAACTACTACTGGTCTTCGAGAGAACGATCAAAGCGTAGACTGTTTGGTACATTATTCCCATGGAGGAAAGTGCGCATGGTGACTGTTGTATTCAATCCCGATGCAATTTCTGTGTTTCATCAACACTCTGATAGTCCACAGATAACGGAAAGCCTCCAGGTGTGCATCGGAAACTACTACTGGTCTTCCAGGGAACGATCTAAGCGTAGACTGTTTGAGACATTATTCCCATGGAGGAAAGTGCGCATGGTGTCTGTTGTATTCAATCACGATGTAATTTCTGTGTTTCATCATCACTCTGATAGTCCACAGATTACGGAAAGCCTCCAGATGTGCATCGGAAAATACTACTGGTCTTGCAGGGAACGATCAAAGCGTAGACTGTTTGACACATACCTCCCGTGGAGGGAAGTGCGCATGGTGAATGTTGTATTCAATCCCGTTGCAATTTCTGTGTTTCATCAACACTCTGATAGTCCACAGATTACAGAATGCCTCCAGATGTGCATCGGAAACTACTACTGGTCTTCCTGGGAACGATCAAAGCATAGACTGTTAGGGACATTAGTTTTATGGAGGAATGTGCTCATGGTGACTGTTGTATTCAATCCCGATGCAATTTCTGTGTTTCATCAACACTCTGATAGTCCACAGATTATAGAATGCCTCCAGACGTACATCACAAACTACTACTGGTCTTCCAGGGAACGATCAAAGCGTAGACTGTTTGAGACATTACTCCCATGGAGGAAAGTGCGCATGGTGACTGTTGTATTCAATCCCGATGCAATTTCTGTGTTTCATCAACACACTGATAGTCCACAGATTTCAGAATGCCTCCAGATGTGCATCGGAAACTACTACTGGTCTTCGAGAGAACGGTCAAAGCGTAGATTGTTTGGTACATTATTCCCATGGAGGAAAGTGCGCATGTTGACTGTTGTATTCAATCCCGATGCAATTTCTGTGTTTCATCAACACTCTGATAGTCCAAAGATAACGGAAAGCCTCCAGGTGTGCATCGGAAACTACTACTGGTCTTCCAGGGAACGATCAAAGCGTATACTGTTAGAGACATTACTCCCATGGAGGAAAGTGCGCATGGTCACTGTTGTATTCAATCCCGATGCAATTTCTGTGTTTCATCAACACTCTGATAGTCCACAGATTACAGAATGCCTCCAGATGTGCATCGGAAACTTCTACTTGTCTTCCAGCTAACGATCAAAGCGTAGACTGTTTGAGACATTACTCCCATGGAGGAAAGTGCGCATGGTAACTGTAGTATTCAATCCAGTTGCAATTTCTGTGTTTCATCAGCACTCTAATAGTCCACAGATTACAGAAGGCCTCCAGATGTGCATCGTAAACTACTGCTGGTCTTCCAGGGATCGATCAAAGTGTAAACTCTTTGAGACATTACTCCCATGGAGGAATGTGCGCATGGTGACTGTTGCGTTCAATCCCGATGCATTTTCTGTGTTTCATCAACACTCTGATAGTCCACAGATTACAGAATGCCTCCAGATGTGCATCGGAAACTACTACTCGTCTTCCAGGGAACGATCAAAGCGTAGACCGTTTGAGAATTACTCCCATGGAGGAAAGTGCGCATGGTGACTGTTGTATTCAATCCCGATGCATTTTCTGTGTTTCATCAACACTCTGATAGTCCACAGATTACAGAATGCCACGAGATGTGCATCGGAAACTACTACTGGTCTGCCTGGGAACGATACAAACGTAGACTGTTTCAGACATTACTTCGATGGAGGAAACTGCGGATGGTGACTGTTGTATTCAATCCCGATGCAATTTTTGTGTTTCATCAACACTCTGATAGTCCGCAGATTACAGAATGCCACCAGATGTGCATCGGAAACTACTACTGGTATTCCAGGCAACGATCAAAGCAGTAGACTGTTTGAGAATTACTCCCATGGAGGAAAGTGCGCATGGTGACTGTTGTATTCAATCCCGATGCAACTTCTGTGTTTCATCAACACTCTGATAGTCCCCAGATAAGAGAATGCCTCCCGATGTGCATCGGAAACTACTACTGGTATTCCAAGGAACGATCAAAGCGTAGACTGTTTGAGACATACCTCCCGTGGAGGAAAGTGCGCATGGTGAATGTTGTATTCAATCTCGTTGCAATTTCTGTGTTTCATCAACACTCTGATAGTCCACAGATTACAGAATGCCACGAGATGTGCATCAGAAACTACTTCTGGTTTTCCAAAGAACGATCAAATCCACGACTGTTTCAGACATTACTCCCAAGGAGGAAAGTGCGGATGGTGACTGTTGTATTCAATCCCGATGCAACTTCTGTGTTTCATCAACACTCTGATAGTCGAAAAATTACAGAATGCCTCCAGATGTGCATCGGAAACTACTATTGGTCTTCCAGGGAACGAGCAAAACGTAGACTGTTTGAGACATACCTCCCGTGGAGGAGAGTACGCATTGTGACTGTTGTATTCAATCCCGTTGCAATTTCTGTGTTTCATCAACACTCTGATAGTCCACAGATTATAGAATGCCACCAGATGTACATCACAAACTACTACTGGCCTTCCAGGGAACGATCAAAGCGTAGACTGTTTGAGCCATTACTCCCATGGAGGAAAGTGCGCATGGTGACTGTTGTATTCAATCCCGATGCAATTTCTGTGTTTCATCAACACACTGATAGTCCACAGATTTCAGAATGCCTCCAGATGTGCATCGGAAACTACTACTGGTCTTCGAGAGAACGATCAAAGCGTAGACTGTTTGGTACATTATTCCCATGGAGGAAAGTGCGCATGGTGACTGTTGTATTCAATCCCGATGCAATTTCTGTGTTTCATCAACACTCTGATAGTCCACAGATAACGGAAAGCCTCCAGGTGTGCATCGGAAACTACTACTGGTCTTCCAGGGAACGATCTAAGCGTAGACTGTTTGAGACATTATTCCCATGGAGGAAAGTGCGCATGGTGTCTGTTGTATTCAATCACGATGTAATTTCTGTGTTTCATCATCACTCTGATAGTCCACAGATTACGGAAAGCCTCCAGATGTGCTTCGGAAAATACTACTGGTCTTGCAGGGAACGATCAAAGCGTAGACTGTTTGACACATACCTCCCGTGGAGGGAAGTGCGCATGGTGAATGTTGTATTCAATCCCGTTGCAATTTCTGTGTTTCATCAACACTCTGATAGTCCACAGATTACAGAATGCCTCCAGATGTGCATCGGAAACTACTACTGGTCTTCCTGGGAACGATCAAAGCATAGACTGTTAGGGACATTAGTTTTATGGAGGAATGTGCTCATGGTGACTGTTGTATTCAATCCCGATGCAATTTCTGTGTTTCATCAACACTCTGATAGTCCACAGATTATAGAATGCCTCCAGACGTACATCACAAACTACTACTGGTCTTCCAGGGAACGATCAAAGCGTAGACTGTTTGAGACATTACTCCCATGGAGGAAAGTGCGCATGGTGACTGTTGTATTCAATCCCGATGCAATTTCTGTGTTTCATCAACACACTGATAGTCCACAGATTTCAGAATGCCTCCAGATGTGCATCGGAAACTACTACTGGTCTTCGAGAGAACGGTCAAAGCGTAGATTGTTTGGTACATTATTCCCATGGAGGAAAGTGCGCATGTTGACTGTTGTATTCAATCCCGATGCAATTTCTGTGTTTCATCAACACTCTGATAGTCCAAAGATAACGGAAAGCCTCCAGGTGTGCATCGGAAACTACTACTGGTCTTCCAGGGAACGATCAAAGCGTATACTGTTAGAGACATTACTCCCATGGAGGAAAGTGCGCATGGTCACTGTTGTATTCAATCCCGATGCAATTTCTGTGTTTCATCAACACTCTGATAGTCCACAGATTACAGAATGCCTCCAGATGTGCATCGGAAACTTCTACTTGTCTTCCAGCTAACGATCAAAGCGTAGACTGTTTGAGACATTACTCCCATGGAGGAAAGTGCGCATGGTAACTGTAGTATTCAATCCAGTTGCAATTTCTGTGTTTCATCAGCACTCTAATAGTCCACAGATTACAGAAGGCCTCCAGATGTGCATCGTAAACTACTGCTGGTCTTCCAGGGATCGATCAAAGTGTAAACTCTTTGAGACATTACTCCCATGGAGGAATGTGCGCATGGTGACTGTTGCGTTCAATCCCGATGCATTTTCTGTGTTTCATCAACACTCTGATAGTCCACAGATTACAGAATGCCTCCAGATGTGCATCGGAAACTACTACTCGTCTTCCAGGGAACGATCAAAGCGTAGACCGTTTGAGAATTACTCCCATGGAGGAAAGTGCGCATGGTGACTGTTGTATTCAATCCCGATGCATTTTCTGTGTTTCATCAACACTCTGATAGTCCACAGATTACAGAATGCCACGAGATGTGCATCGGAAACTACTAATGGTCTGCCTGGGAACGATACAAACGTAGACTGTTTCAGACATTACTTCGATGGAGGAAACTGCGGATGGTGACTGTTGTATTCAATCCCGATGCAATTTTTGTGTTTCATCAACACTCTGATAGTCCGCAGATTACAGAATGCCACCAGATGTGCATCGGAAACTACTACTGGTATTCCAGGCAACGATCAAAGCAGTAGACTGTTTGAGAATTACTCCCATGGAGGAAAGTGCGCATGGTGACTGTTGTATTCAATCCCGATGCAACTTCTGTGTTTCATCAACACTCTGATAGTCCCCAGATAAGAGAATGCCTCCCGATGTGCATCGGAAACTACTACTGGTATTCCAAGGAACGATCAAAGCGTAGACTGTTTGAGACATACCTCCCGTGGAGGAAAGTGCGCATGGTGAATGTTGTATTCAATCTCGTTGCAATTTCTGTGTTTCATCAACACTCTGATAGTCCACAGATTACAGAATGCCACCAGATGTTCATCGGAAACTACTACTGGTCTTCCAGGGAACGATCAAATCGTAAACTCCTTGAGACATTACTCCCATGGAGGAAAGTGCGCAAGGTGACTGTTGTATTCAATCCCGATGCATTTTCTGTGTTTCATCAACGCTCTGATAGTCCAACGATTACAGAATGCCACGAGATGTGCATCAGAAACTACTTCTGGTCTTCCAAAGAACGATCAAAGCCAAGACTGTTTCAGACATTACTCCCAAGGAGGAAAGTGCAGATGGTGACTGTTGTATTCAATCCCGATGCAATTTCTGTGTTTCATCAACACTCTGATAGTCGAATAATTACAGAATGCCTCCAGATGTGCATCGGAAACTACTATTGGTCTTCCAGGGAACGATCAAAGCGTAGACTGTTTGAGACATACCTCCCGTGGAGGAGAGTACGCATGGTGACTGTTGTATTCAATCCCGATGCAATTTCTGTGTTTCATCAACACACTAATAGTCCACAGATTTCAGAATGCCTCCAGATGTGCTTCGGAAACCACTACTGGTCTTCGAGAGAACGATCAAAGCGTAGACTGTTTGGTACATTATTCCCATGGAGGAAAGTGCGCATGGTGACTGTTGTATTCAATCCCGATGCAATTTCTGTGTTTCATCAACACTCTGATAGTCCACAGATAACGGAAAGCGTCCAGGAGTGCATCGGAATCTACTACTGGTCTCCCAGCAAACGATCTAAGCGTAGACTGTTTGAGACATTATTCCCATGGAGGAAAGTGCTCATGGTGACTGTTGTATTCAATCACGATGTAATTTCTGTGTTTCATCATCACTCTGATAGTCCACAGATTACGGAAAGCCTCCAGATGTGCATCGGAAAATACTACTGGGCTTGCAGGGAACGATCAAAGCGTAGACTGTTAGAGACATTACTCCCATTTAGGAAAGTGCGCATGGTGACTGTTGTATTCAATCACGATGTAATTTCTGTGTTTCATCATCACTCTGATAGTCCACAGATTACAGAAAGCCTCCAGATGTGCATCGGAAAATACTACTGGTCTTGCAGGGAACGATCAAAGCGTAGACTGTTAAAGACATTACTCCCATTTAGGAAAGTGCGGATGGTGACTGTTGTGTTCAATCCCGATGCAATTTCTGTGTTTCACCAACACTCTGATAATCCAAAGATTGCAGAATGCCACCAGATGTGCATCGGAAACTACTACTGGTCTTCCAGGGAACGATCAAAGCGTAGACTGTTAGAGACATACGTCCCGAGGAGGAAAGTGCGCATGTTGACTGTTGTATTCATTCCCGATGCAATTTCTGTGTTTCATCCACACTCTTATAGTCCACAGAATACAGAATGCCACCAGATGTGCATCGGAATCTACTACTGGTCTTCCAGGGAACAATCAAAGCATAGACTGTTTGAGAATTACTCCCATGGAGGAAAGTGCGCATGGTGACTGTTGTATTCAATCCCGATGCAATTTCTGTGTTTCATCAACACACTAATAGTCCACAGATTTCAGAATGCCTCCAGATGTGCTTCGGAAACCACTACTGGTCTTCGAGAGAACGATCAAAGCGTAGACTGTTTGGTACATTATTCCCATGGAGGAAAGTGCGCATGGTGACTGTTGTATTCAATCCCGATGCAATTTCTGTGTTTCATCAACACTCTGATAGTCCACAGATAACGGAAAGCGTCCAGGTGTGCATCGGAAACTACTACTGGTCTCCCAGCAAACGATCTAAGCGTAGACTGTTTGAGACATTATTCCTATGGAGGAAAGTGCTCATGGTGACTGTTGTATTCAATCACGATGTAATTTCTGTGTTTCATCATCACTCTGATAGTCCACAGATTACGGAAAGCCTCCAGATGTGCATCGGAAAATACTACTGGTCTTGCAGGGAACGATCAAAGCGTAGACTGTTTGAGACATTACTCCCATTTAGGAAAGTGCGCATGGTGACTGTTGTATTCAATCACGATGTAATTTCTGTGTTTCATCATCACTCTGATAGTCCACAGATTACGGAAAGCCTCCAGATGTGCATCGGAAAATACTACTGGTCTTGCAGGGAACGATCAAAGCGTAGACTGTTAAAGACATTACTCCCATTTAGGAAAGTGCGGATGGTGACTGTTGTGTTCAATCCCGATGCAATTTCTGTGTTTCACCAACACTCTGATAATCCAAAGATTGCAGAATGCCACCAGATGTGCATCGGAAACTACTACTGGTCTTCCAGGGAACGATCAAAGCGTAGACTGTTAGAGACATACCTCCCGAGGAGGAAAGTGCGCATGTTGACTGTTGTATTCATTCCCGATGCAATTTCTGTGTTTCATCCACACTCTTATAGTCCACAGAATACAGAACGCCACCAGATGTGCATCGGAATCTACTACTGGTCTTCCAGGGAACAATCAAAGCATAGACTGTTTGAGAATTACTCCTATGGAGGAAAGTGCGCATGGTGACTGTTGTATTCAATCCCGATGCAATTTCTGTGTTTCATCAACACTCTGATAGTCGACAGATTACAGAATGCCACGAGATGTGCATCGGAAACTACTACTGGTCTTCCTGGGAACGATCCAGGCGTAGACTGTTCAGACATTACTCCCATGGAGGAAAGTGCGGATGGTGACAGTTGTATTCAATCCCGATGCAATTTCTGCGTTTCATCACTACTCTGATAGTCCACAGATTACAGAATGCCACCAGATGTGCATCGGAAACTACTACTGGTCTTCCGGGGAACGATCAAAGCGTAGTCTGTTTAGAATTACTCCCATGGAGGAAAGAGCGCATGGTGACTGTTGTATTCAATCCCGATTCAATTTCTGTGTTTCATCAACACTCTGATACTCCACAGATTACAGAATTCCTCCAGAAGTGCATCGGAAACTACTACTGGTCTTCCAGGGAACGATCAAATCGTAGACTGTTTGAGACATTACTCCCATGGAGGAAAATGCGCATGGTGAATGTTGTATTCAATCCCGCTGCAATTTCTGTGTTCCATCAACACTCTGATAGTCCACAGTTTAGAGAATGCCTCCCGATGTGCATCGGAAACTACTACTGGTCTTCCAGGGTACGATCAAAGCGTAGACTGTTAGAGACATTACTCCCATTTAGGAAAGTGCACATGGTGACTGTTGTATTCAATCCCGATGCAATTTCTGTGTTTCATCAACACTCTGATAGTCCACAGATGACGGAAAGCCTTCAGATGTGCATCGGAAACTACTACTGATCCTCCAGGGAACGATCAAAGCGTTGACTGTTAGAGACATTACTCCAATGGAGGAAAGTGTGCATGGTGACTGTTGTATTCAATCCCGATGCAATTTCTGTGTTTCATCAACACTCTGATAGTCCACAGAATACAGAATGCCTCCAGATGTGCAATTGAAACTACTACTGGTCATCCAGGGAACGATCAAAGCGTAGAATGTTTGAGACATTGCTCCCATTGAGGAAACTGCGCATGGAGACTGTTGTATTCAATCCCGATGCAATTTCTGTGTTTCATGAACACTCTGATAGTCCACAGATTACACAAAGCCTCCAGATGTGCATCGGAAACTACTACTGGTCTTCCAGGGAAAGATCAAAGCGTAGACATTTAGAGACATTACTCCCATGGAGGAGAGTGCGCATGGTGACTGTTGTATTCAATCCCGATGCAATTTCTGTGTTTCATCAACACTCTGATAGTCCACAGATTACGGAAAGCCTCCAGATGTGCATCGGAAACTACTACTGGTCTTCCAGGGAACGATCAAAGCGTAGGCTGTTAGAGACATTACTCCCATGGAGGAAAGTTTGCATGGTAACTTTTGTATTCAACACCCGATGCAATTTCTGTGTTTCATCAACACTCGGATACTCCACAGATTACAGAATGCCTCCAGATGTGCATCGGAAACAACTACTGGTCTTCCTGGGAACGATCAAAGCGTAGACTGTTAGAGACATTAGTTTTATGGAGGAATGTGCTCATGGTGACTGTTATATTCAATCCCGATGCAATTTCTGTGTTTCATCAACACTCTGATAGTCCACAGATTACAGAATGCCTCCAGATGCGCATCGGAAACTACTACTGGTCTTCCAGGGAACGATCAAAGCGTAGACTGTTAGAGACTTTACTTTTATGGAGGAATGTGCTCATGGTGACTGTTGTATTCAATCCCGATGCAATTTCTGTGTTTCATCAACACTCTGATAGTCCACAGATTACTGAATGCCTCCAGATGTGCATCGGAAACTACTACTCGTCTTCCAGGGAACGATCAAAGCGTAGACCGTTTGAGAATTACTCCCATGGAGGAAAGTGCGCATGGTGATTTTTGTATTCAATCCCGATGCATTTTCTGTGTTTCATCAACACTCTGATAGTCCACAGATTACAGAATGTTTCAAGATGTGCATCGGAAACTACTACTGGTCTTTTAGCTAACGATCAAAGCGTAGACTGTTTGAGACATTACTCCCATGGAGGAAAGTGCGCATGGTAACTGTAGTATTCAATCCAATTGCAATTTCTGTGTTTCATCAGCACTCTAATAGTCCACAGATTACAGAATGCCTCCAGATGTGCATCGTAAACTACTGCTGGTGTTCCAGGCATCGATCAAAGCATAAACTCTTTGAGACATTACTCCCATGGAGGAATGTGCGCATGGTGACTGTTGTATTCAATCCCGATGCATTTCCAGTGTTTCATCAACACTCTGATAGTCCAAAGATTACAGAATGCCACGAGATGTGCATCGGAAACTACTAATGGTCTTCCAGGGAACGATCAAAGCGTAGACTGTTTCAGACATTACTCCCATGAAGGAAAGTGCGGATGGTGGCTGTTGTGTTCAATCCCGATGCAATTTCTGTGTTTCATCAACACTCTGATAATCCACAGATTACAGAATGCCACCAGATGTGCATCGGAAACTACTACTGGTCTTCCAGGGAACGATCAAAGCGTAGACAGTTTGAGAATTACTCCCATGGAGGAAAGTGCTTATGGTGACTGTTGTATTCAATCCCGATTCAATTTCTGTGTTTCATCAACACTCTGATACTCCACAGATTACAGAATGTCTCCAGAAGTGCATCGGAAACTACTACTGGTCTTCCAGGGAACGATCAAATCGTAGACTCTTTGAGATATTACTCCCATGGAGGAAAATGCGCATGGTGAATGTTGTATTCAATCCCGCTGCAATTTCTGTGTTTCATCAACACTCTGATAGTCCACAGATTAGAGAATGATTCCCGATGTGCATCGGAAACTACTACTGGTCTTCCAGGGAACGATCAAAGCGTAGACTGTTAGAGACATTACTCCCATTTAGGAAAGTGCACATGGTGACTGTTGTTTCAATCCCGATGCAATTTCTGTGTTTCATCAACACTCTGATAGTCCACAGAATACAGAATGCCTCCAGATGTGCAATTGAAACTACTACTGGTCATCCAGGGAACGATCAAAGCGTAGAATGTTTGAGACATTGCTCCCATTGAGGAAACTGCGCATGGAGACTGTTGTATTCAATCCCGGTGCAATTTCTGTGTTTCATGAACACTCTGATAGTCCACAGATTACAGAAAGCCTCTAGTTGTGCATCGGAAACTACTACTGGTCTTCCAGGGAAAGATCAAAGCGTGGTCTTTTAGAGACATTACTCCCATGGAGGAAAGTGCGCATGGTGACTGTTGTATTCAATCCCGATGCAATTTCTGTGTTTCATCAACACTCTGATAGTCCACAGATTACGGAATGCCTCCAGATGTGCATCGGAAACTACTACTGGTCTTCCAGGGAACGATCAAAGCGTAGACTGTTAGAGACATTAGTTTTATGGAGGAATGTGCTCATGGTGACTGTTATATTCAATCCCGATGCAATTTCTGTGTTTCATCAACACTCTGATAGTCCACAGATTACAGAATGCCTCCAGATGCGCATCGGAAACTACTACTGGTCTTCCAGGGAACGATCAAAGCGTAGACTATTAGAGACTTTACTTTTATGGAGGAATGTGCTCATGGTGACTGTTGTATTCAATCCCGATGCAATTTCTGTGTTTCATCAACACTCTAATAGTCCACAGATTACTGAATGCCTCCAGATGTGCATCGGAAACTACTACTCGTCTTCCAGGGAACGATCAAAGCGTAGACCGTTTGAGAATTACTCCCATGGAGGAAAGTGCGCATGGTGATTTTTGTATTCAATCCCGATGCATTTTCTGTGTTTCATCAACACTCTGATAGTCCACAGATTACAGAATGCCACGAGATGTGCATCGGAAACTACTACTGGTCTTCCTGGGATCGATCGAGTCGTAGACTGTTTCAGACATTACTTCGATGGAGGAAAGTGCGGTTGGTGAGTGTTGTATTCAATCCCGATGCAATTTCTGTGTTTCATCAACACTCTGATGGTCCACAGATTACAGAATGCCACCAGATGTGCATCGGAAACTACTACTGGTCTTGCAGGGAACGATCAAAGCGTAGACTGTTTGAGAATTAATCCCATGGAGGAAAGTGCGCATGGTGACTGTTGTATTCAATCCCGATGCTATTTCTGTGTTTCATCAACACTCTGATACTCCACAGATTACAGAATGCCTCCAGAAGTGCATCGGAAACTACTACTGGTCTTCCAGGGAACGATCAAAGCGTAGACTGTTAGAGACATTACTTTTATGGAGGAATGCGCTCATGGTGACTGTTGTATTCAATCCCGGTGCTATTTCTGTGTTTCATCAACACTCTGATAGTCCCCAGATTACAGAATGCCTCCAGATGTGCATCGGCAACTACTACTGGTCTTCCAGGGAACGATCAAAGCGTAGACAGTTTGAGACATACCTCCCGTGGAGGAAAGTGCGCATGGTGAATGTTGTATTCAATCCCGTTGCAATTTCTGTGTTTCATCAACACTCTGATAGTCCACAGATTACAAAATGCCACCAGATGTTCATCGGAAACTACTACTGGTCTTCCAGGGAACGATCAAATCGTAAACTCCTTGAGACATTACTCCCATGGAGGAAAGTGCGTAAGGTGACTGTTGTATTCAATCCCGATGCATTTTCTGTGTTTCATCAACGCTCTGATAGTCCACAGATTACAGAATGCCACGAGATGTGCATCATAAACTACTTCTGGTCTTCCAAAGAACGATCAAAGCCAAGACTGTTTCAGACATTACTCCCAAGGAGTAAAGTGCGGATAGTGACTGTTGTATTCAATCCCGATGCAATTTCTGTGTTTCATCAACACTCTGATAGTCGAAAAATTACAGAATGCCTCCAGATGTGCATCGGAAACTACTATTGGTCTTCCAGGGAACGATCAAAGCGTAGACTGTTTGAGACATACCTCCCGTGGAGGAGAGTACGCATTGTGACTGTTGTATTCAATCCCGATGCATTTTCTGTGTTTCATGAACACTCTGATAGTCCACAGATTACAGAATGCCACGAGATGTGCATCGGAAACTACTACTGGTCTTCCTGGGAACGATCCAGTCGTAGACTGTTTCAGACATAACTTCGATGTAGGAAAGTGCGGATGGTGACTGTTGTATTCAATCCCGATGCAATTTCTGTGTTTCATCAACACTCTGATAGTCCCCAGATTACAGAATGCCTCCAGATGTGCATCGGCAACTACTACTGGTCTTCCAGGGAACGATCAAAGCGTAGACACTTTGAGACATACCTCCCGTGGAGGAAAGTGCGCATGGTGAATGTTGTATTCAATCCCGTTGCAATTTCTGTGTTTCATCAACACTCTGATAGTCCACAGGTTACAGAATGCAACCAGATGTTCATCGGAAACTACTACTGGTCTTCCAGGGAACGATCAAATCGTAAACTCCTTGAGACATTACTCCCATGGAGGAAAGTGCGTAAGGTGACTGTTGTATTCAATCCCGATGCATTTTCTGTGTTTCATCAACGCTCTGATAGTCCACAGATTACAGAATGCCACGAGATGTGCATCAGAAACTACTTCTGGTCTTCCAAAGAAAGATCAAAGCCAAGAATGTTTCAGACATTACTCCCATGGAGGAAAGTGCGCATGGTGACTGTTGTATTCAATCCCGATGCAATTTCTGTGTTTCATCAACACACTGATTGTCTACAGATTTTAGAATGCCTCCAGATGTGCATCGGAAACTACTACTGGTCTTCGAGAGAACGATCAAAGCGTAGACTGTTTGGTACACTATTCCCATGGAGGAAAGTGCGCATGGTGACTGTTGTATTCAATCCCGATGCAATTTCTGTGTTTCATCAACACTCTGATAGTCCACAGATAACGGAAAGGCTCCAGGTGTGCATCGGAAACTACTACTGGTCTTCCAGGGAACGATCTAAGCGTAGACTGTTTGAGACATTATTCCCATGGAGGAAAGTGCGCATGGTGACTGTTGTATTCAATCACGATGTAATTTCTGTGTTTCATCATCACTCTGATAGTCCACAGATGACGGAAAGCCTCCTGATGTGCATCGGAAAAAACTACTGGTCTTGCAGGGAACGATCAAATCGTAGACTGTTAGAGACATTACTCCCATTTAGGAAAGTGCGCATGGATACTGTTATATTCAATCCCGATGCAATTTCTGTGTTTCATCAACACTCTTATAGTCCACAGAATACAGAATGCCTCCAGATGTGCAATTGAAACTAATACTGGTCATCCAGGGAACGATCAAAGCGTAGAAAGTTTGAGACATTATTAACATTGAGAAAACTGCGCATGGAGACTGTTGTATTCAATCCCGATGCAATTTCTGTGTTTCATGAACACTCTGATAGTCCACAGATTACAGAAAACCTCCAGATGTGCATCCGAAACTACTACTGGTCTTCCAGGGAACGATCAAAGCGTAGACTGTTAGAGACATTACTCCCATGGAGGAAAGTGCGCATGGTGACTGTTGTATTCAATCCCGATGCAATTTCTGTGTTTCATCAACACTCTGATAGTCCACAGATTACAGAATGCCTCCAGATGTGCATCGGAAACTTCTACTGGTCTTCCAGGGAAAGATCAAAGCGTAGATTGTTTGAGACATTACACCCGTGGAGGAAAGTGCGCATGGTGACTGTTGTATTCAATCCCGATGCAAT
Source organism: Schistocerca gregaria (assembly GCF_023897955.1). Classification (NCBI taxonomy): domain Eukaryota; kingdom Metazoa; phylum Arthropoda; class Insecta; order Orthoptera; family Acrididae; genus Schistocerca; species Schistocerca gregaria. The sequence goes on from NW_026061710.1 coordinate 20,337,275, forward strand.
TTCTGTTGTTCATTAACACTCTGATAGTCCACAGATTACTGAATGTTTCAAGATGTGCATCGGAAACTACTACTGGTCTTCCAGCTAACGATCAAAGCGTAGAATGTTTGCGACATTACTCCCATGGAGGAAAGTGCGCATGGTAACTGTAGTATTCAATCCAATAGCAATTTCTGTGTTTCATCAGCACTCTAATAATCCACAGATTACAGAATGCCTCCAGATGTGCATTGTAAACTACTGCTGGTCTTCCAGGGATAGATCAAAGCGTAAACTCTTTGAGACATTACTCCCATGGAGGAATGTGCGCATGGTGACTGTTGTATTCAATCCCGATGCATTTTCTGTGTTTCATCAACACTCTGATAGTCCACAGATTACAGAATGCCTCCAGATGTGCATCGGAAACTACTACTCGTCTTCCAGGGAACGATCAAAGCGTAGACCGTTTGAGAATTACTCCCATGGAGGAAAGTGCGAATGGTGACTGTTGTATTCAATCCCGATGCATTTTCTGTGTTTCATTAACACTCTGATAGTCCACAGATTACAGAATGCCACGAGATGTGCATCGGAAACTACTACTGGTCTTCCAGGTAACGATCCAGGCGTAGACTGTTTCAGACATTACTTCGATGGAGGAAAGTGCGGATGGTGACTGTTGTATTCAATCCCGATGCAATTTCTGTGTTTCATCAATACTCTGATAGTCCGCAGATTACAGAATGCCACGAGATGTGCATCGGAAACTACTACTGGTCTTCCTGGGAACGATCCAGGCGTAGACTGTTTCAGACATTACTCCCATGGAGGAAAGTGTGCATGGTGACTGTTGTATTCAATCCCGATGCAATTTCTGTGTTTCATCAACACTCTGATAGTCCACAGAATACAGAATGCCTCCAGATGTGCAATTGAAACTACTACTGGTCATCCAGGGAACGATCAAAGCGTAGAATGTTTGAGACATTGCTCCCATTGAGGAAACTGCGCATGGAGACTGTTGTATTCAATCCCGGTGCAATTTCTGTGTTTCATGAACACTCTGATAGTCCACAGATTACAGAAAGCCTCTAGTTGTGCATCGGAAACTACTACTGGTCTTCCAGGGAAAGATCAAAGCGTGGTATTTTAGAGACATTACTCCCATGTAGGAAAGTGCGCATGGTGACTGTTGTATTCAATCCCGATGCAATTTCTGTGTTTCATCAACACTCTGATAGTCCACAGATTACGGAATGCCTCCAGATGTGCATCGGAAACTACTACTGGTCTTCCAGGGAACGATCAAAGCGTAGACTGTTAGAGACATTACTCCCATGGAGGAAAGTGTGCATGGTAACTGTTGTATTCAACACCCGATGCAATTTCTGTGTTTCATCAACACTCGGATACTCCACAGAGTACAGAATGCCTCCAGATGTGCATCGGAAACAACTACTGGTCTTCCTGGGAACGATCAAAGCGTAGACTGTTAGAGACATTAGTTTTATGGAGGAATGTGCTCATGGTGACTGTTATATTCAATCCCGATGCAATTTCTGTGTTTCATCAACACTCTGATAGTCCACAGATTACAGAATGCCTCCAGATGCGCATCGGAAACTACTACTGGTCTTCCAGGGAACGATCAAAGCGTAGACTGTTAGCGACTTTACTTTTATGGAGGAATGTGCTCATGGTGACTGTTGTATTCAATCCCGATGCAATTTCTGTGTTTCATCAACACTCTAATAGTCCACAGATTACTGAATGCCTCCAGATGTGCATCGGAAACTACTACTCGTCTTCCAGGGAACGATCAAAGCGTAGACCGTTTGAGAATTACTCCCATGGAGGAAAGTGCGCATGGTGATTTTTGTATTCAATCCCGATGCATTTTCTGTGTTTCATCAACACTCTGATAGTCCACAGATTACAGAATGCCACGAGATGTGCATCGGAAACTACTACTGGTCTTCGAGGGATCGATCCAGGCGTAGACTGTTTCAGACATTACTTCGATGGAGGAAAGTGCGGTTGGTGAGTGTTGTATTCAATCCCGATGCAATTTCTGTGTTTCATCAACACTCTGATGGTCCACAGATTACAGAATGCCACCAGATGTGCATCGGAAACTACTACTGGTCTTGCAGGGAACGATCAAAGCGTAGACTATTTGAGAATTAATCCCATGGAGGAAAGTGCGCATGGTGACTGTTGTATTCAATCCCGATGCTATTTCTGTGTTTCATCAACACTCTGATACTCCACAGATTACAGAATGCCTCCAGAAGTGCATCGGAAACTACTACTGGTCTTCCAGGGAACGATCAAAGCGTAGACTGTTAGAGACATTACTTTTATGGAGGAATGCGCTCATGGTGACTGTTGTATTCAATCCCGATGCTATTTCTGTGTTTCATCAACACTCTGATAGTCCCCAGATTACAGAATGCCTCCAGATGTGCATCGGCAACTACTACTGGTCTTCCAGGGAACGATCAAAGCGTAGACAGTTTGAGACATACCTCCCGTGGAGGAAAGTGCGCATGGTGAATGTTGTATTCAATCCCGTTGCAATTTCTGTGTTTCATCAACACTCTGATAGTCCACAGATTACAAAATGCCACCAGATGTTCATCGGAAACTACTACTGGTCTTCCAGGGAACGATCAAATCGTAAACTCCTTGAGACATTACTCCGATGGAGGAAAGTGCGTAAGGTGACTGTTGTATTCAATCCCGATGCATTTTCTGTGTTTCATCAACGCTCTGATAGTCCACAGATTACAGAATGCCACGAGATGTGCATCAGAAACTACTTCTGGTCTTCCAAAGAACGATCAAAGCCAAGACTGTTTCAGACATTACTCCCAAGGAGTAAAGTGCGGATAGTGACTGTTGTATTCAATCCCGATGCAATTTCTGTGTTTCATCAACACTCTGATAGTCGAAAAATTACAGAATGCCTCCAGATGTGCATCGGAAACTACTATTGGTCTTCCAGGGAACGATCAAAGCGTAGACTGTTTGAGACATACCTCCCGTGGAGGAGAGTACGCATTGTGACTGTTGTATTCAATCCCGATGCATTTTCTGTGTTTCATGAACACTCTGATAGTCCACAGATTACAGAATGCCACGAGATGTGCATCGGAAACTACTACTGGTCTTCCTGGGAACGATCCAGTCGTAGACTGTTTCAGACATAACTTCGATGTAGGAAAGTGCGGATGGTGACTGTTGTATTCAATCCCGATGCAATTTCTGTGTTTCATCAACACTATGATAGTCCCCAGATTACAGAATGCCTCCAGATGTGCATCGGCAACTACTACTGGTCTTCCAGGGAACGATCAAATCGTAAACTCCTTGAGACATTACTCCCATGGAGGAAAGTGCGTAAGGTGACTGTTGTATTCAATCCCGATGCAATTTCTGTGTTTCATCAACACTCTGATAGTCCACAGAATACAGAATGCCTCCAGATGTGCATCCGAAACTACTACTGGTCTTCCAGGGAACGATCAAAGCGTAGACTGTTAGAGACATTACTCCCATGGAGGAAAGTGCGCATGGTGACTGTTGTATTCAATCCCGATGCAATTTCTGTGTATCATCAACACTCTGATAGTCCACAGATTACAGAATGCCTCCAGATGTGCATCGGAAACTTCTACTGGTCTTCCAGGGAAAGATCAAAGCGTAGATTGTTTGAGACATTACTCCCGTGGAGGAAAGTGCGCATGGTGACTGTTGTATTCAATCCCGATGCAATTTCTGTTGTTCATCAACACTCTGATAGTCCACAGATTACTGAATGTTTCAAGATATGCATCGGAAACTACTACTGGTCTTCCAGCTAACGATCAAAGCGTAGAATGTTTGCGACATTACTCCCATGGAGGAAAGTGCGCATGGTAACTGTAGTATTCAATCCAATAGCAATTTCTGTGTTTCATCAGCACTCTAATAATCCACAGATTACAGAATGCCTCCAGATGTGCATTGTAAACTACTGCTGGTCTTCCAGGGATCGATCAAAGCGTAAACTCTTTGAGACATTACTCCCATGGAGGAATGTGCGCATGGTGACTGTTGTATTCAATCCCGATGCATTTTCTGTGTTTCATCAACACTCTGATAGTCCACAGATTACAGAATGCCTCCAGATGTGCATCGGAAACTACTACTCGTCTTCCAGGGAACGATCAAAGCGTAGACCGTTTGAGAAATACTCCCATGGAGGAAAGTGCGAATGGTGACTGTTGTATTCAATCCCGATGCATTTTCTGTGTTTCATTAACACTCTGATAGTCCACAGATTACAGAATGCCACGAGATGTGCATCGGAAACTACTACTGGTCTTCCTGGGAACGATCCAGGCGTAGACTGTTTCAGACATTACTTCGATGGAGGAAAGTGCGGATGGTGACTGTTGTATTCAAAACCCGATGCAATTTCTGTGTTTCATCAACACTCGGATACTCCACAGATTACATAATGCCTCCAGATGTGCATCGGAAACCACTACTGGTCTTCCTGGGAACGATCAAAGCGTAGACTGTTAGAGACAATAGTTTTATGGAGGAATGTGCTCATGGTGACTGTTGCATTCAGTCCCGATGCAATTTCTGTGTTTCATCAACACTCTGATAGTCCACAGGTTACAGAATGCCACGAGATGTGCATCGGAAACTACTACTGGTCTTCCTGGGAACGATCCAGGCGTAGACTGTTTCAGACATTACTCCCATGGAGGAAAGTGCGGATGGTGACTGTTGTATTCAATCCCGATGCAATTTCTGTGTTTCATCAACACTCTGATAGTCCACAGATTACAGAATGCCACCAGATGTGCATCGGAAACTACTACTGGTCTTCCAGGGAACGATCAAATCGTAGACTGTTAGAGAATTACTCCCATGGAGGAGAGTGCGCATGGTGACTGTTGTATTCAATCCCGATTCAATTTCTGTGTTTCATCAACACTCTGATACTCCACAGATTACAGAATGCCTCCAGAAGTGCATTGGAAACTACTACTGGGGTTCCAGGGAACTGTCAAATCGTAGACTGTTTGAGAAATTTTTCCCATGGAGGAAAATGCGCATGGTGAATGTTGTATTCAATCCCGATGCAATTTCTGTGTTTCATCAACACTCTGAAAAGTCCACAGATTAGAGAATGCCTCCCGATGTGCATCGGAAACTACTACTGCTCTTCCAGGGAACGATCAAAGCGTAGACTGTTAGAGACATTAGTCCCATGGAGGAAAGTGTGCATGGTAACTGTTGTATTCAAAACCCGATGCAATTTCTGTGTTTCATCAACACTCGGATACTCCACAGATTACATAATGCCTCCAGATGTGCATCGGAAACCACTACTGGTCTTCCTGGGAACGATCAAAGCGTAGACTGTTAGAGACATTAGTTTTATGGAGGAATGTGCTCATGGTGACTGTTGCATTCAGTCCCGATGCAATTTCTGTGTTTCATCAACACTCTGATAGTCCACAGATTGCAGAATGCCTCCAGATGCGCATCGGAAACTGCTACTGGTCTTCCAAGGAACGATCAAAGCGTAGACTGTTAGAGACATTACTTTTATGGAGGAATGGGCTCATGGTGACTGTTGTATTCAATCCCGATGCAATTTCTGTGTTTCATCAACACTCTGATAGTCCACAGATTACAGAATGCCTCCGGATGTGCATCGGAAACTACTACTCGTCTTCCAGGGAATGATCAAAGCGTAGACCGTTTGAGAATTACTCCCATGGATGAAAGTGGGCATGGTGACTGTTGTATTCAATCCCGATGCATTTTCTGTGTTTCATCAACACTCTGATAGTCCACAGATTACAGAATGCCACGAGATGTGCATCGGAAACTACTACTGGTCTTCCTGGGAACGATGCAGGCGTAGACTGTTTCAGACATTTTTTCGAAGGAGGAAAGTGCGGTAGGTGACTGTTGTATTCAATCCCGATGCAATTTCTGTGTTTCATCAACACTCTGATAGTCCACAGATTACAGAATGCCACCAGATGTGCATCGGAAACTACTACTGGTCTTTCAGGGAACGAGCAAAGCGTAGACTGTTTGAGAATTACTCTCATGGAGGAAAGTGCGCATGGTGACAGTTGTATTCAATCCCGATGCAATTTCTGTGTTTCATCAACACTCTGATACTCCACAGATTACAGAATGCCTCCAGAAGTGCATCGGAAACTACTACTGGTCTTCCAGGGAACGATCAAATGGTAGACTGTTTGAGACATTACTCCCATGGAGGAAAGTGCGCATGATGAACGTTGTATTAAATCCCGATGCAATTTCTGTGTTTCATCAACACTCTGATAGTCCACAGATTACAGAATGGCTCCCGATGTGCATCGGAAACTACTACTGGTCTTCCAAGGAACGATCAAAGCGTAGACTGTTTGAGACATTACTCCCATGGAGGAAAGTGCGCATGGTTAACTGTTGTATTCAATCCCGATGCAATTTCTGTGTTTCATCAACACTCTGATAGTCCACAGATTACAGAATGCCTCCAGATGTTAATCGGAAACTACTACTGGGCTTCCAGGGAACGATCAAAGCGTAGACTGTTTGAGACATTACTCCCATGAAGGAAAGTGCGCATGGTGACTGTTGTATTCAATCCCGATGCAATTTCTGTGTTTCATCAACACACTGATAGTCCACAGATTACGGAAAGCCTCCAGATGCGCATCGGAAACTACTACTGGTCTTCCAGGGAACGATCAAAGCGTAACCTGTTAGAGACATTACTCCCATGGAGGAAAGTGCGCATGGTGACTGTTGCATTCAATCCCGATGTAATTTCTGTGTTTCATCAACACTCTGATAGTCCACAGATTACTGAATGCCTTCAGATGTGCATCGGAAACTTCTACTGGTCTTCCAGGGAAAGATCAAAGCGTAGACTCTTTGAGACATTACTCCCACGGAGGAAAGTTCGCATGGTGACTGTTGTATTCAATCCCGATGCAATTTCTGTGTTTCATCAACACTCTGATAGTCCACCGAATACAGAATGCCTCCAGATGTGCATCGGAAACTTCTACTGGTCTTCCAGGGAAAGATCAGAGCGTAGACTGTTTGAGACATTACTCCAATGGAGGAAAGTTCGCATGGTAACTGTTGTATTCAATCCCGATGCAATTTCTGTGTTTCATCAACACTCTGATAGTCCACAGATTACGGAAAGCCTCCAGATGTGCAACGGAAACTTCTACTGGTCTTCCAGGGAACGATAAAGCGTCGACTGTTTGAGATATTACTTTTATGGAGGAATATGCGCATGGTGACTGTTGTATTCAATCCCGATGAAATTTCTGTGTTTCATCAACACTCTGATAATCCACAGATTACAGAATGCCTCCAGATGTGCATCGGAAACTACTACTGGTCTTTAAGGGAACGATCAAAGTGTAGTATCTTTAAGACATTACTCCCATGGAGGAAAGTGCGCATGGTAACTGTTGTATTCAATCCCGTTGCATTTTCTGTGTTTCATCAACACTCTGATAGTCCACAGACTACAGAATGCCTCCAGATGTGCATCGGAAACTACTACTAGTCTTCCAGGGAACGATCAAAGCGTAGACTGTTTGAGAATTACTCCCATGGAGGAAAGTGGGCATGGTGACTGTTGTATTCAATCCCGATACATTTTCTGTGTTTCATCAACACTCTGATAGTTTACAGATTACAGAAAGCCTCCAGATGTGCATCGGAAACTACTACTGGTCTTCCTGGGAACGATCCAGTCGTAGACTGTTTCAGACATTACTCCCATGGAGTAAAGTGCGGATGGTGACTGTTGTATTCAATCCCGATGCAATTTTTGTGTTTCATCAACACTCTGATAGTCCACAGATTACAGAATGCCTCCAGATGTGCATCGGAAACTTCTACTGGTCTTCCAGGGAACGATCAAAGCGTAGACTGTTTGAGATATTACTTTTAAGAAGGAATATGCGCATGGTGACTGTTGTATTTAATCCCGATGCAATATCTGTGTTTCATCAACACTCTCATACTCCACAGATTACAGAATGCCTCCAGAAGTGCATCGGAAACAACTACTGGTCTTCCAGGGAACGATCAAATCGTAGACTGTTTGAGACATTACTCCCATGGAGGAAAGTTCGCATGGTAACTGTTGTATTCAATACCGATGCAATTTCTGTGTTTCATCAACACTCTGATAGTCCACAGATTACGGAAAGCCTCCAGATGTGCATCGGAAACTTCTACTGGTCTTCCAGGGAACGATCAAAGCGTCGACTGTTTGAGATATTACTTTTATGGAGGAATATGCGCATGGCGACTGTTGTATTCAATCCCGATGAAATTTCTGTGTTTCATCAAATCTCTGATAATCCACAGATTACAGAATGCCTCCAGATGTGCATCGGAAACTACTACTGGTCTTTAAGGGAACGATCAAAGCGTAATATCTTTAAGACATTACTCCCATGGAGGAAAGTGCGCATGGTAACTGTTGTATTCAATCCCGTTGCATTTTCTGTGTTTCATCAACACTCTCATAGTCCACAGATTACAGAATGGCACCAGATATGCATCGGAAGCTACTACTGGTCTTCCAGGGAACGATCAAATCGTAGACTGTTTGAGACATTACTTTTATGGAGGAATGTGCTCATGGTGACTGTTGTATTCAATCCCGATGCAATTTCTATGTTTCATCAACACTCTGATAGTCCACAGATTACAGAATGCCACGAGATGTGTATCAGAAACTACTACTGGTCTTCCCGGGAACGATCAAGGCGTAGACTGTTTCAGACATTACTCCCATGCAGGAAATTGCGGATGTTGTCTGTTGTATTCAATCCCGATGCAATTTCTGTGTTTCATCAACACTTTGATAGTCCACAGATTACAGAATGCCACCAGATGTGCATCGGAAACTACTACTGGTCTTCCAGGGAACGATCAAAGCGTCGACAATTTGAGACATACCTCCCGTGGAGGAAAGTGCGCATGGTGACTTTTGTATTCAATCCCGAAGCAATTTCTGTGATTCATCAACACTCTGATAGTCCACAGATATCAGAATGCCACCAGATGTGCATCGGAAACTACTACTGGTCTTCAAGGGAACGGTCAAAGCGTAGACAGTTTGAGAATTACTCCCATGGAGGGAATTGCGCATGGTGGCTGTTGTATTCAATCCCGATGCAATTTCTGTGTTTCATCAACACTCTGATAGTCCACAGATTACAGAAAGCCTCCAGATGGGCATAGGAAACTACTACTGGTCTTCCAGGGAACGATCAAATCGTAGACTGTTAGAGACATTACTCCCATGGAGGAAAGTGCGCATAGTAACTGTTGTATTCAAAACCCGATGCAATTTCTGTGATTCATCAACACTCTGATACTCCACAGATTACAGAATGCCACCAGATGTGCATCGGAAACTACTACTGGTCTTCCTGGGAACGGTCAAAGCGTAGACTGTTTGAGAATTACTCCCATGGAGGATAGTGCGTATGGTGGCTGTTGTATTCAATCCCGATGCAATTTCTGTGTTTCATCAACACTCTAATAGTATACAGATTACAGAATGCCTCCAGATGTGCATTGGAAACTATTACTGGTCCTCCAGGGAACGATCAAAGCGTAGACTGTTTGAGACATTACTTTTATGGAGGACAGTGCTCATGGTGACTGTTGTATTCAATCCCGATGCAATTTCTGTGTTTCATCAACACTCTGATAGTCCACAGATTACAGAATGCCTCCAGATGTTAATCGGAAACTACTACTGGTCTTCCAATGAACGATAAAAGCGTAGACTGTTTGGGACATAACTCCCATGGAGGAAAGTGCGCATGGTGACTGTTGTATTCAATCCCGATGCAATTTCTGTGTTTCATCAACACTCTACAAGTCCACAGATTACGGAAAGCCCCCAGATGTGCATCGGAAACTACTACTGGTCTTGCAGGGAACGATCAAAGCGTAGACTGTTTCAGACATTACTCCCATGCAGGAAAAAGCAAATGGTGACTGTTGTATTCAATCCCGATGCAATTTCTGTGTTTCATCAACACTCTGATAGTCCACAGATTACAGAATGCCACCAGATGTGCATCGGAAACTACTACTGGTCTTCCAGGGAACGATCAAAGCGTAGATTGTTTGCGAATTACTCCCATGGAGGAAAGTGCGCATTGTAAATGTTGTATTCAATCCCGATGCAATTTCTGTGTTTCATCAGCACTCTGATAGTCCACAGATTACAGAATGCCTCCAGATGTGCATCGGAAACTACTACTGGTCTTCCAGGGAACGATCAAAGCGTAGTCTGTTTGAGACATTACTCCCATGGAGGGAAGTGCGCATGGTGATTGTTGTATTCAATGCCGATGGAATTTCTGAGTTTAATCAACACTTTGATAGTCCACAGATTACAGAATGCCTTCAGATGTGCATCGGTAACTACTACTAGTCTTCCGGGGAACGACCAAAGCGTAGACTGTTTGAGACATTACTCCCATGGAGGTAAGTGCGCATGGTGACAGTTGTATTCAATCCCGATGCAATTTCTGTGTTTCATCAACACTCTGACAGTCCACAGATTACAGAATGCCGCCAGATGTGCATCGGAAACTACTACTGGTCTTCCAGGGAACGATCAAAGCGTAGACTGTTTGAGACATTACTCCCATGGAGGAAAGTGCGCATGGTGACTGTTGTATTCAATCCCTATGCAATTTCTGTGTTTCATCAACACTTTGATAGTCCACAGATTACAGAATGCCTCCCGATGTGCATCGGAAACTACTACTGGTCTTCCAGGGAACGATCAAAGGGTAGACTGTTTGAGACATTACTTTTATGAAGGAATGTCCTCATGGTGACTGTTGTACTCAATCACGATGCAATTTCTGTCTTTCATCAACACTCTGATAGTCCACAGACTACAGAATGCCTCCAGATGTGCATCGGAAACTACTACTAGTCTTCCAGGGAACGATCAAAGCGTAGAATGTTTGAGAATTACTCCCATGGAGGAAAGTGGGCATGGTGACTGTTGTATTCAATTCCGATGCATTTTCTGTGTTTCATCAACACTCTGATAGTCCACAGATTACAGAATGCTACGAGATGTGCATCGGAAACTACTACTGGTCTTCCTGGGAACGATCCAGTCGTAGACTGTTTCAGACATTACTGCCATGGAGTAAAGTGCGGATGGTGACTGTTGTATTCAATCCCGATGCAATCTCTGTGTTTCATCAACACTCTGATAGTCCACAGATTACAGAATGCCTCCAGATGTGCATCGGAAGCTTCTACTGGTCTTCCAGGGAACGATCAAAGCGTAGACTGTTTGAGATATTACTTTTATGAGGGAATATGCGTATGGTGACTGTTGTATTTAATCCCGATGCAATATCTGTGTTTCATCAACACTCTCATACTCCACAGATTACAGAATGCCTCCAGAAGTGCATCGGAAACTACTACTGGTCTTCCAGGGAACGATCAAATCGTAGACTGTTTGAGATATTACTCCCATGGAGGAAAGTGCGCATGGTGAATGTTGTATTCAATCCCGATACGACTTCTGTGTTTCATCAACACTCTGATAGCCCACAGATTACAGAATGCCTCCCTAAATGCATCCGAAACTACTACTGGTCTTCCAGGGAACGATCAAAGCGTAGACTGTTTGAGATATTACTTTTATGAAGGAATATGCGTATGGTGACTGTTGTATTTAATCCCGATGCAATTTCTGTGTTTCATCAACACTCTGATACTCCACAGATTACAGAATGACACCAGATGTGCATCGGAAACTACTACTGGTCTTCCAGGGAACGATTAAAGCGTAGACTGTTTGAGAATTACTCCCATGGAGGATAGCGCGTATGGTGGCTGTTGTATTCAATCCCGATGCAATTTCTGTGTTTCATCAACACTCTAACAGTCCACAGATTACAGAATGCCTCCAGGTGTGCATCGGAAACTACTACTGGTCCTCCAGGGAACGATCAAAGCGTAGACTGTTTGAGACATTACTTTTATGGAGGAACGTGCTCATGGTGACTGTTGTATTCAATCCCGATGCAATTTCTGTGTTTCATCAACACTCAAATAGTCCACAGATTACAGAATGCCTCCAGATGTTAATCGGAAACTACTACTGGTCTTCCAGGGAGCGACCAAAGCGTAGACTGTTTGGGACATAACTCTCATGGAGGAAAGTGCGCATGGTGACTGTTGTATTCAATCCCGATGCAATTTCTGTGTTTCATCAACACTCTACAAGTCCACAGATAACGGAAAGCCTCCAGATGTGCATCGGAAAATGCTACTGGTCTTGCAGGGAATGATCAAAGCGTAGACTGTTTCAGACATTACTCCCATGCAGGAAATAGCGGATGGTGACTGTTGTATTCAATCCCGATGCAATTTCTGTGCTTCATCAACACTCTGATAGTCCACAGATTACAGAATGAAACCAGATGTGCATCGGAAAATACTACTGGTCTTCCAGGGAACGATCAAAGCCTAGACTGTTTGAGAATTACTCCCATGGAGGAAAGTGCGCATGGTGACTGTTGTATTTAATCCCGATGCAATTTCTGTGTTTCATCAACACTCTCATACTCCACAGAAAACAGAATGCCTCCAGAAGTGCATCGGAAACTACTACTGGTCTTCCAGGGAACGATCAAATCGTAGACTGTTTGAGACATATCTCCCATGGAGGAAAGTGCGCATGGTGAATGTTGTATTCAATCCCGATGCGACTTCTGTGTTTCATCAACACTCTGATAGCCCACAGATTACAGAATGCCTCCCTAATTGCATCCGAAACTACTACTGGTCTTCCAGGGAACGATCAAAGCGTAGACTGTTTGGGACATTACTCCCATGGAGGTAAGTGCGCATGGTTAACTGTTGTATTCAATCCCGATGCAATTTCTGTGTTTCATCAACACTCTGATAGTATACAGATTACAGAATGCCTTCAGATGGTAATCGGAAACTACTGCTGGGCTTCCAGGGAACGATCAAAGCGTAGACTGTTTGAGACATTACTCCCATGGAGGAAAGTGCGCATGGTGACTGTTGTATTCAATCCCGATGCAATTTCTGTGTTTCATCAACACTCTGATATTCCACAGATTACGGAAAGCCTCCAGATGTGCATCGGAAACTACTACTGGTCTTCCATTAAACGATCAAAGCGTAGACTGTTAGAGACATTACTCCCATGGAGGAAAGTGCGCATGGTGACTGTTGTATTCAATCCCGATGTAATTTCTGTGTTTCATCAACACTCGGATAGTCCACCGATTACAGAATGCCTCCAGATGTGCATCGGAAACTTCTACTGGTCTTCCAGGGAAAGATCAAAGCGTAGACTGTTTCAGACATTACTCCCATGCAGGAAAGTGCGGATGGTAACTGTCGTAATCAATCCCGATACATTTTCTGTGTTTCATCAACACTCTGATAGTCCACAGACTACGGAATGCCACCAGATGTGCATTGGAAACTACTACTGGTCTTCCAGGGAACGGTTAAAGCGTAGACTGTTTGAGAATTACACCCATGGAGGAAAGTGCGCATGGTGACTGTTGTATTCAATCCCGATGCAATTTCTGTGTTTCATCAACACTCTTATAGTCAACAGATAACAGAATGCCTCCAGATGTGTATCGGAAACTACTACTGGTCTTCCAGGGAACGATCAAAGCGTAGACTGTTTGAGACATAACTTTTATGGAGGAATGTGCTCATGGTGACTGTTGTATTCAATCCCGATGCAATTTCTGTGTTTCATCAACACTCTTATAGTCCACAGATTACAGAATGCCTCCAGATGTGCATCGGAAACTACTACTGGTTTTTCAGGGAACGATCAAAGCGTAAACTCTTTAAGACATTACTCCCATGGAGGAAAGTGCGCATGGTAACTGTTGTATTCAATCCCGTTTCATTTTCTGTGTGTCATCAACACTCTGATAGTCCACAGATTACAGAATGCCACGAGATGTGTATCAGAAACTACTACTGGTCTTCCAGGGAACGATCAACGCGTAGACTGTTTCAGACATTACTGCCATGCAGGAAAGAGCGGATGGTGACTGTTATATTCAATCCGGATGCAATTTCTGTGTTTCATCAACACTCTGATAGTCCACAGATTACAGAATGCCACCAGATGTTAATCGGAAACTACAACTGGTCTTCCAGGGAACGATCACAGCGTAGACTGTTTGAGACATTACTCCCATGGAGGAAAGTTCGCATGGTAACTGTTGTATTCAATACCGATGCAATTTCTGTGTTTCATCAACACTCTGATAGTCCACAGATTACGGAAAGCCTCCAGATGTGCATCGGAAACTTCTACTGGTCTTCCAGGGAACGATCAAAGCGTCGACTGTTTGAGATATTACTTTCATGGAGGAATATGCGCATGGTGACTGTTGTATTCAATACCGATGAAATTTCTGTGGTTCATCAACTCTCTGATAATCCACAGATTACAGAATGCCTCCAGATGTGCATCGGAAACTACTACTGGTCTTTAAGGGAACGATCAAAGCGTAATATCTTTAAGACATTACTCCCATGGAGGAAAGTGCGCATGGTAACTGTTGTATTCATTCCCGTTGCATTTTCTGTGTTTCATCAACACTCTGATAGTCCACATATTACAGAATGCCACGAGATGTGTATCAGAAACTACTACTGGTCTTCCCGGGAACGATCAAAGCGTAGACTGTTTCAGACATTACTCCCATGCAGGAAATTGCGGATGGTGACTGTTGTATTCAATCCCGATGCAATTTCTGTGTTTCATCAACACTTTGATAGTCCACAGATTACAGAATGCCACCAGATGTGCATCGGAAACTACTACTGGTCTTCCAGGGAACGATCAAAGCGTCGACTCTTTGAGACATACCTCCCGTGGAGGAAAGTGCGCATGGTGACTTTTGTATTCAATCCCGAAGCAATTTCTGTGTTTCATCAACACTCTGATAGTCCACAGATTTCAGAATGCCACCAGATGTGCATCGGAAACTACTACTGGTCTTCCATTGAACGGTCAAAGCGTAGACTGTTTGAGAATTACTCCCATGGAGGAAAGTGCGCATGGTGGCTGTTGTATTCTATCCCGATGCCATTTCTGTGTTTCATCAACACTCTGATAGTCCACAGATTACAGAAAGCCTCCAGATGGGCATATTAAACTACTACTGGTCTTCCAGGGAACGATCAAATCGTAGACTGTTAGAGACATTACTCCCATGGAGGAAAGTGCGCATAGTAACTGTTGTATTCAAAACCCGATGCAATTTCTGTGATTCATCAACACTCTGATACTCCACAGATTACAGAATGCCACCAGATGTGCATCGGAAACTACTACTGGTCTTCCAGGGAACGGTCAAAGCGTAGACTGTTTGAGAATTACTCCCATGGAGGAAAGTGCGTATGGTGGCTGTTGTATTCAATCCCGATGCAATTTCTGTGTTTCATCAACACTCTAATAGTATACAGATTACAGAATGCCTCCAGATGTTAATCGGAAACTACTACTGGTCTTCCAGGGAACGATCAAAGCGTAGACTGTTTGGGACATAACTCCCATGGAGGAAAGTGCGCATGGTGACTGTTGTATTCAATCCCGATGCAATTTCTGTGTTTCATCAACACTCTACAAGTCCACAGATTACAGAATGCCACCAGATGTGCATCGGAAACTACTACTGGTCTTCCAGGGAACGATCAAAGCGTAGATTGTTTGCGAATTACTCCCATGGAGGAAAGTGCGCATTGTAAATGTTGTATTCAATCCCGATGCAATTTCTGTGTTTCATCAGCACTCTGATAGTCCACAGATTACAGAATGCCTCCAGATGTGCATCGGAAACTACTACTGGTCTTCCAGGGAACGATCAAAGCGTAGTCTGTTTGAGACATTACTCCCATGGAGGGAAGTGCGCATGGTGATTGTTGTATTCAATGCCGATGGAATTTCTGAGTTTAATCAACACTTTGATAGTCCACAGATTACAGAATGCCTTCAGATGTGCATCGGTAACTACTACTAGTCTTCCGGGGAACGACCAAAGCGTAGACTGTTTGAGACATTACTCCCATGGAGGTAAGTGCGCATGGTGACAGTTGTATTCAATCCCGATGCAATTTCTGTGTTTCATCAACACTCTGACAGTCCACAGATTACAGAATGCCGCCAGATGTGCATCGGAAACTACTACTGGTCTTCCAGGGGACGATCAAAGCGTAGACTGTTTGAGACATTACTCCCATGGAGGAAAGTGCGCATGGTGACTGTTGTATTCAATCCCTATGCAATTTCTGTGTTTCATCAACACTTTGATAGTCCACAGATTACAGAATGCCTCCCGATGTGCATCGGAAACTACTACTGGTCTTCCAGGGAACGATCAAATGGTAGACTGTTTGAGACATTACTTTTATGGAGGAATGTCCTCATGGTGACTGTTGTATTCAATCACGATGCAATTTCTGTCTTTCATCAACACTCTGATAGTCCACAGACTACAGAATGCCTCCAGATGTGCATCGGAAACTACTACTAGTCTTCCAGGGAACGATCAAAGCGTATAATGTTTGAGAATTACTCCCATGGAGGAAAGTGGGCATGGTGACTGTTGTATTCAATTCCGATGCATTTTCTGTGTTTCAACAACACTCTGATAGTCCACAGATTACAGAATGCTACGAGATGTGCATCGGAAACTACTACTGGTCTTCCTGGGAACCATCCAGTCGTAGACTGTTTCAGACATTACTGCCATGGAGTAAAGTGCGGATGGTGGCTGTTGTATTCAAACCCGATGCAATCTCTGTGTTTCATCAACACTCTGATAGTCCACAGATTACAGAATGCCTCCAGATGTGCATCGGAAGCTTCTACTGGTCTTCCAGGGAACGATCAAAGCGTAGACTGTTTGAGATATTACTTTTATGAGGGAATATGCGTATGGTGACTGTTGTATTTAATCCCGATGCAATTTCTGTGTTTCATCAACACTCTCATACTCCACAGATTACAGAATGCCTCCAGAAGTGCATCGGAAACTACTACTGGTCTTCCAGGGAACGATCAAATCGTAGACTGTTTGAGATATTACTCCCATGGAGGAAAGTGCGCATGGTGAATGTTGTATTCAATCCCGATACGACTTCTGTGTTTCATCAACACTCTGATAGCCCACAGATTACAGAATGCCTCAATAAATGCATCCGAAACTACTACTGGTCTTCCAGGGAACGATCAAAGCGTAGACTGTTTGAGATATTACTTTTATGAAGGAATATGCGCATGGTGACTGTTGTATTTAATCCCGATGCAATTTCTGTGTTTCATCAACACTCTGATACTCCACAGATTACAGAATGACACCAGATGTGCATCGGAAACTACTACTGGTCTTCCAGGGAACGATTAAAGCGTAGACTGTTTGAGAATTACTCCCATGGAGGAAAGCGCGTATGGTGGCTGTTGTATTCAATCCCGATGCAATTTCTGTGTTTCATCAACACTCTAACAGTCCACAGATTACAGAATGCATCCAGGTGTGCATCGGAAACTACTACTGGTCCTCCAGGGAACGATCAAAGCGTAGACTGTTTGAGACATTACTTTTATGGAGGAACGTGCTCATGGTGACTGTTGTATTCAATCCCGATGCAATTTCTGTGCTTCATCAACACTCAAATAGTCCACAGATTACAGAATGCCTCCAGATGTTAATCGGAAACTACTACTGGTCTTCCAGGGAGCGACCAAAGCGTAGACTGTTTGGGACATAACTCTCATGGAGGAAAGTGCGCATGGTGACTGTTGTATTCAATCCCGATGCAATTTCTGTGTTTCATCAACACTCTACAAGTCCACAGATAACGGAAAGCCTCCAGATGTGCATCGGAAAATACTACTGGTCTTGCAGGGAATGATCAAAGCGTAGACTGTTTCAGACATTACTCCCATGCAGGAAATAGCGGATGGTGACTGTTGTATTCAATCCCGATGCAATTTCTGTGCTTCATCAACACTCTGATAGTCCACAGATTACAGAATGAAACCAGATGTGCATCGGAAAATACTACTGGTCTTCCAGGGAACGATCAAAGCCTAGACTGTTTGAGAATTACTCCCATGGAGGAAAGTGCGCATGGTGACTGTTGTATTTAATCCCGATGCAATTTCTGTGTTTCATCAACACTCTCATACTCCACAGAAAACAGAATGCCTCCAGAAGTGCATCGGAAACTACTACTGGTCTTCCAGGGAACGATCAAATCGT
The DNA here is from genome assembly GCF_023897955.1 of Schistocerca gregaria. NCBI lineage: Eukaryota > Metazoa > Arthropoda > Insecta > Orthoptera > Acrididae > Schistocerca > Schistocerca gregaria. The sequence continues at coordinate 20,355,658 of NW_026061710.1, forward strand.
AGACTGTTTGAGACATATCTCCCATGGAGGAAAGTGCGCATGGTGAATGTTGTATTCAATCCCGATGCGACTTCTGTGTTTCATCAACACTCTGATAGCCCACAGATTACAGAATGCCTCCCTAATTGCATCCGAAACTACTACTGGTCTTCCAGGGAACGATCAAAGCGTAGACTGTTTGGGACATTACTCCCATGGAGGTAAGTGCGCATGGTTAACTGTTGTATTCAATCCCGATGCAATTTCTGTGTTTCATCAACACTCTGATAGTATACAGATTACAGAATGCCTTCAGATGGTAATCGGAAACTACTGCTGGGCTTCCAGGGAACGATCAAAGCGTAGACTGTTTGAGACATTACTCCCATGGAGGAAAGTGCGCATGGTGACTGTTGTATTCAATCCCGATGCAATTTCTGTGTTTCATCAACACTCTGATATTCCACAGATTACGGAAAGCCTCCAGATGTGCATCGGAAACTACTACTGGTCTTCCATTAAACGATCAAAGCGTAGACTGTTAGAGACATTACTCCCATGGAGGAAAGTGCGCATGGTGACTGTTGTATTCAATCCCGATGTAATTTCTGTGTTTCATTAACACTCGGATAGTCCACCGATTACAGAATGCCTCCAGATGTGCATCGGAAACTTCTACTGGTCTTCCAGGGAAAGATCAAAGCGTAGACTGTTTCAGACATTACTCCCATGCAGGAAAGTGCGGATGGTAACTGTCGTAATCAATCCCGATACATTTTCTGTGTTTCATCAACACTCTGATAGTCCACAGACTACGGAATGCCACCAGATGTGCATTGGAAACTACTACTGGTCTTCCAGGGAACGGTTAAAGCGTAGACTGTTTGAGAATTACACCCATGGAGGAAAGTGCGCATGGTGACTGTTGTATTCAATCCCGATGCAATTTCTGTGTTTCATCAACACTCTTATAGTCAACAGATAACAGAATGCCTCCAGATGTGTATCGGAAACTACTACTGGTCTTCCAGGGAACGATCAAAGCGTAGACTGTTTGAGACATAACTTTTATGGAGGAATGTGCTCATGGTGACTGTTGTATTCAATCCCGATGCAATTTCTGTGTTTCATCAACACTCTTATAGTCCACAGATTACAGAATGCCTCCAGATGTGCATCGGAAACTACTACTGGTTTTTCAGGGAACGATCAAAGCGTAAACTCTTTAAGACATTACTCCCATGGAGGAAAGTGCGCATGGTAACTGTTGTATTCAATCCCGTTTCATTTTCTGTGTGTCATCAACACTCTGATAGTCCACAGATTACAGAATGCCACGAGATGTGTATCAGAAACTACTACTGGTCTTCCAGGGAACGATCAACGCGTAGACTGTTTCAGACATTACTGCCATGCAGGAAAGAGCGGATGGTGACTGTTATATTCAATCCGGATGCAATTTCTGTGTTTCATCAACACTCTGATAGTCCACAGATTACAGAATGCCACCAGATGTTAATCGGAAACTACAACTGGTCTTCCAGGGAACGATCACAGCGTAGACTGTTTGAGACATTACTCCCATGGAGGAAAGTTCGCATGGTAACTGTTGTATTCAATACCGATGCAATTTCTGTGTTTCATCAACACTCTGATAGTCCACAGATTACGGAAAGCCTCCAGATGTGCATTGGAAACTTCTACTGGTCTTCCAGGGAACGATCAAAGCGTCGACTGTTTGAGATATTACTTTCATGGAGGAATATGCGCATGGTGACTGTTGTATTCAATACCGATGAAATTTCTGTGGTTCATCAACTCTCTGATAATCCACAGATTACAGAATGCCTCCAGATGTGCATCGGAAACTACTACTGGTCTTTAAGGGAACGATCAAAGCGTAATATCTTTAAGACATTACTCCCATGGAGGAAAGTGCGCATGGTAACTGTTGTATTCATTCCCGTTGCATTTTCTGTGTTTCATCAACACTCTGATAGTCCACATATTACAGAATGCCACGAGATGTGTATCAGAAACTACTACTGGTCTTCCCGGGAACGATCAAAGCGTAGACTGTTTCAGACATTACTCCCATGCAGGAAATTGCGGATGGTGACTGTTGTATTCAATCCCGATGCAATTTCTGTGTTTCATCAACACTTTGATAGTCCACAGATTACAGAATGCCACCAGATGTGCATCGGAAACTACTACTGGTCTTCCAGGGAACGATCAAAGCGTCGACTCTTTGAGACATACCTCCCGTGGAGGAAAGTGCGCATGGTGACTTTTGTATTCAATCCCGAAGCAATTTCTGTGTTTCATCAACACTCTGATAGTCCACAGATTTCAGAATGCCACCAGATGTGCATCGGAAACTACTACTGGTCTTCCAGGGAACGGTCAAAGCGTAGACTGTTTGAGAATTACTCCCATGGAGGAAAGTGCGCATGGTGGCTGTTGTATTCTATCCCGATGCCATTTCTGTGTTTCATCAACACTCTGATAGTCCACAGATTACAGAAAGCCTCCAGATGGGCATATTAAACTACTACTGGTCTTCCAGGGAACGATCAAATCGTAGACTGTTAGAGACATTACTCCCATGGAGGAAAGTGCGCATAGTAACTGTTGTATTCAAAACCCGATGCAATTTCTGTGATTCATCAACACTCTGATACTCCACAGATTACAGAATGCCACCAGATGTGCATCGGAAACTACTACTGGTCTTCCAGGGAACGGTCAAAGCGTAGACTGTTTGAGAATTACTCCCATGGAGGAAAGTGCGTATGGTGGCTGTTGTATTCAATCCCGATGCAATTTCTGTGTTTCATCAACACTCTAATAGTATACAGATTACAGAATGCCTCCAGATGTTAATCGGAAACTACTACTGGTCTTCCAGGGAACGATCAAAGCGTAGACTGTTTGGGACATAACTCCCATGGAGGAAAGTGCGCATGGTGACTGTTGTATTCAATCCCGATGCAATTTCTGTGTTTCATCAACACTCTACAAGTCCACAGATTACAGAATGCCACCAGATGTGCATCGGAAACTACTACTGGTCTTCCAGGGAACGATCAAAGCGTAGTCTGTTTGAGACATTACTCCCATGGAGGGAAGTGCGCATGGTGATTGTTGTATTCAATGCCGATGGAATTTCTGAGTTTAATCAACACTTTGATAGTCCACAGATTACAGAATGCCTTCAGATGTGCATCGGTAACTACTACTAGTCTTCCGGGGAACGACCAAAGCGTAGACTGTTTGAGACATTACTCCCATGGAGGTAAGTGCGCATGGTGACAGTTGTATTCAATCCCGATGCAATTTCTGTGTTTCATCAACACTCTGACAGTCCACAGATTACAGAATGCCGCCAGATGTGCATCGGAAACTACTACTGGTCTTCCAGGGAACGATCAAAGCGTAGACTGTTTGAGACATTACTCCCATGGAGGAAAGTGCGCATGGTGACTGTTGTATTCAATCCCTATGCAATTTCTGTGTTTCATCAACACTTTGATAGTCCACAGATTACAGAATGCCTCCCGATGTGCATCGGAAACTACTACTGGTCTTCCAGGGAACGATCAAATGGTAGACTGTTTGAGACATTACTTTTATGGAGGAATGTCCTCATGGTGACTGTTGTATTCAATCACGATGCAATTTCTGTCTTTCATCAACACTCTGATAGTCCACAGACTACAGAATGCCTCCAGATGTGCATCGGAAACTACTACTAGTCTTCCAGGGAACGATCAAAGCGTATAATGTTTGAGAATTACTCCCATGGAGGAAAGTGGGCATGGTGACTGTTGTATTCAATTCCGATGCATTTTCTGTGTTTCATCAACACTCTGATAGTCCACAGATTACAGAATGCTACGAGATGTGCATCGGAAACTACTACTGGTCTTCCTGGGAACCATCCAGTCGTAGACTGTTTCAGACATTACTGCCATGGAGTAAAGTGCGGATGGTGACTGTTGTATTCAAACCCGATGCAATCTCTGTGTTTCATCAACACTCTGATAGTCCACAGATTACAGAATGCCTCCAGATGTGCATCGGAAGCTTCTACTGGTCTTCCAGGGAACGATCAAAGCGTAGACTGTTTGAGATATTACTTTTATGAGGGAATATGCGTATGGTGACTGTTGTATTTAATCCCGATGCAATTTCTGTGTTTCATCAACACTCTCATACTCCACAGATTACAGAATGCCTCCAGAAGTGCATCGGAAACTACTACTGGTCTTCCAGGGAACGATCAAATCGTAGACTGTTTGAGATATTACTCCCATGGAGGAAAGTGCGCATGGTGAATGTTGTATTCAATCCCGATACGACTTCTGTGTTTCATCAACACTCTGATAGCCCACAGATTACAGAATGCCTCAATAAATGCATCCGAAACTACTACTGGTCTTCCAGGGAACGATCAAAGCGTAGACTGTTTGAGATATTACTTTTATGAAGGAATATGCGCATGGTGACTGTTGTATTTAATCCCGATGCAATTTCTGTGTTTCATCAACACTCTGATACTCCACAGATTACAGAATGACACCAGATGTGCATCGGAAACTACTACTGGTCTTCCAGGGAACGATTAAAGCGTAGACTGTTTGAGAATTACTCCCATGGAGGAAAGCGCGTATGGTGGCTGTTGTATTCAATCCCGATGCAATTTCTGTGTTTCATCAACACTCTAACAGTCCACAGATTACAGAATGCCTCCAGGTGTGCATCGGAAACTACTACTGGTCCTCCAGGGAACGATCAAAGCGTAGACTGTTTGAGACATTACTTTTATGGAGGAACGTGCTCATGGTGACTGTTGTATTCAATCCCGATGCAATTTCTGTGCTTCATCAACACTCAAATAGTCCACAGATTACAGAATGCCTCCAGATGTTAATCGGAAACTACTACTGGTCTTCCAGGGAGCGACCAAAGCGTAGACTGTTTGGGACATAACTCTCATGGAGGAAAGTGCGCATGGTGACTGTTGTATTCAATCCCGATGCAATTTCTGTGTTTCATCAACACTCTACAAGTCCACAGATAACGGAAAGCCTCCAGATGTGCATCGGAAAATACTACTGGTCTTGCAGGGAATGATCAAAGCGTAGACTGTTTCAGACATTACTCCCATGCAGGAAATAGCGGATGGTGACTGTTGTATTCAATCCCGATGCAATTTCTGTGCTTCATCAACACTCTGATACTCCACAGATTACAGAATGAAACCAGATGTGCATCGGAAAATACTACTGGTCTTCCAGGGAACGATCAAAGCCTAGACTGTTTGAGAATTACTCCCATGGAGGAAAGTGCGCATGGTGACTGTTGTATTTAATCCCGATGCAATTTCTGTGTTTCATCAACACTCTCATACTCCACAGAAAACAGAATGCCTCCAGAAGTGCATCGGAAACTACTACTGGTCTTCCAGGGAACGATCAAATCGTAGACTGTTTGAGACATATCTCCCATGGAGGAAAGTGCGCATGGTGAATGTTGTATTCAATCCCGATGCGACTTCTGTGTTTCATCAACACTCTGATAGCCCACAGATTGCAGAATGCCTCCCTAATTGCATCCGAAACTACTACTGGTCTTCCAGGGAACGATCAAAGCGTAGACTGTTTGGGACATTACTCCCATGGAGGTAAGTGCGCATGGTTAACTGTTGTATTCAATCCCGATGCAATTTCTGTGTTTCATCAACACTCTGATAGTATACAGATTACAGAATGCCTTCAGATGGTAATCGGAAACTACTACTGGGCTTCCAGGGAACGATCAAAGCGTAGACTGTTTGAGACATTACTCCCATGGAGGAAAGTGCGCATTGTGACTGTTGTATTCAATCCCGATGCAATTTCTGTGTTTCATCAACACTCTGATATTCCACAGATTACGGAAAGCCTCCAGATGTGCATCGGAAACTACTACTGGTCTTCCATTAAACGATCAAAGCGTAGACTGTTAGAGACATTACTCCCATGGAGGAAAGTGCGCATGGTGACTGTTGTATTCAATCCCGATGTAATTTCTGTGTTTCATCAACACTCTGATAGTCCACCGATTACAGAATGCCTCCAGATGTGCATCGGAAACTTCTACTGGTCTTCCAGGGAAAGATCAAAGCGTAGACTGTTTCAGAAATTACTCCCATGCAGGAAAGTGCGGATGGTAACTGTCGTAATCAATCCCGATACATTTTCTGTGTTTCATCAACACTCTGATAGTCCACAGACTACAGAATGCCTCCAGATGTGCATCGGAAACTACTACTGGTTTTTCAGGGAACGATCAAAGCGTAAACTCTTTAAGACATTACTCCCATGGAGGAAAGTGCGCATGGTAACTGTTGTATTCAATCCCGTTTCATTTTCTGTGTGTCATCAACACTCTGATAGTCCACAGATTACAGAATGCCACGAGATGTGTATCAGAAACTACTACTGGTCTTCCAGGGAACGATCAACGCGTAGACTGTTTCAGACATTACTGCCATGCAGGAAAGAGCGGATGGTGACTGTTATATTCAATCCGGATGCAATTTCTGTGTTTCATCAACACTCTGATAGTCCACAGATTACAGAATGCCACCAGATGTTAATCGGAAACTACAACTGGTCTTCCAGGGAACGATCACAGCGTAGACTGTTTGAGACATTACTCCCATGGAAGAAAGTGCGAATGGTGACTGTTGTATTCAATCCCGATGCAATTTCTGTGTTTCATGAACACTCTGATAGTCCACAGATTACAGAAAGCCTCCAGATGTGCATCGGAAACTACTACTGGTCTTCCAGTGAACGATCAAAGCGTAGACTGTTACAGACATTACTCCCATGGAGAAAAGTGCCAATGGTAACTGTTGTATTCAAACCCCATGCAATTTCTGTGTTTCATCAACACTCTGATACTCCACAGATTACAGAATGCCTCCAGATGTGCATCGGAAACAACTACTGGTCTTCCAGGGAACGATCAAAGCGTAGACTGTTTGAGACATTACTCCCATGGAGGAAAGTGCGCATGGTAACTGTTGTATTCAATCCCGATGCAATTTCTGTGTTTCATCAACACTCTGATAGTCCACAGATTACAGAATGCCTCCCGATATGCATCGGAAACTACTACTGGTCTTCCAGGGAACGATTAAAGCGTAGACTGTTTTGGACATTACTCCCATGGAGGAAAGTGCGCATGGTGACTGTTGTATTCTATCCCGATGCAATTTCTGTGTTTCATCAACACTCTGATATTCCACAGATTAGAGAATGCCTCCAGATGTTAATCGGAGACTACAACTGGTCTTCCAGGGAACGATCACAGCGTAGACTGTTAGAGACATTACTCCCATGGAGGAAAGTGCGCATGGTGACTGTTGTACTCAATCCCGATGCAATTTCTGTGTTTCATCAACTTTTGATAGTCCACAGATTACGGAAAGCCTCCAGATGTGCATCGGAAACTACTACTGGGCTTCCAGGGAACGATCAAAGCGTAGACTGTTAGGGACATTACTCCCATGGAGGAAAGTGCGCATGGTGACTGTTGTATTCAATCCCGATGCAACATCTGTGTTTCATTAACACACTGATAGTCCACAGATTACAGAATGCCTCCAGATGTGCAACGGAAACTGCTACTGGTTTTCCATTGAACGATCAAATCGTAAACTCTTTGAAACATTACACCCATGGAGGAAAGTGCGCATGGTGACTGTTATATTCAATCCCGATGCTATTTCTGTGTTTCATCAACACTCTGATATTCCACAGATTACAGAATGCCTCCCGATATGCATCGGAAACTACTACTGGTCTTCCAGGGAACGATCAAAACGTAGACTGTTTGAGACATTACTCCTGGGGAAGAAAGTGCGCGTGGTGACTGTTGTATTCAATCCCGATGCAATTTCGGGTTTCATCAACACTCTGATGGTCCACAGATTTCAGAATGCCACCAGATGTGCATCGGAATCTAATACTGGTCTTCCAGGGAACGATCAAAGCGTAGACTGTTTGAGACATTACTCCCATGGAGGAAAGTGCGCATGGTGACTGTTGTATTCAATCCCGATGCAATTTCTGTGTCTCATCAACACTCTGATAGTCCACAGAGTACAGAAAGCCTCCAGATGTGCATCGGAAACTACTACTGGTCTTCCAGGGAACGATCAAAGCGTAGACTGTTAGAAACATTACTCCCATGGAGGAAAGTGCGCATGGAAACTGTTGTATTCAATCCCGATGCAATTTCTGTGTTTCATCAACAATCTGATAGTCCACCGAGTACAGAAAGCCTCCAGATGTGCATCGGAAACTACTACTGGTCTTCCAGGGAACGATCAAATCGTAGAATGTTTGAGACATTACTACTGTGGAGCAAAGTGCGCATGGTGTCTGTTGTATTCAATCCCGATGCAATTTCTTTGTTTCATCAACACTCTGATAGTCCACCATTTACTGAGTGCCTCCAAATGTTCATCGGAAACTACTACTGGTCTTCCAGGGAACGATCAAAGTGTAGACTGTTTGAGACATTACTTTTACGGAGGAATGTGCGCATGGTGACTGTTGTATTCAATTCCGATGCAAATTTCTGTGTTTCATCAACACTCTGATACTCCACAGATTACAGAAAGCCTCCAGATGTGCATCGGAAACTACTACTGGTCTTCCAGTGAACGATCAAAGCGTAGACTGTTACAGACATTACTCCCATGGAGAAAAGTGCCAATGGTAACTGTTGTATTCAAACCCCATGCAATTTCTGTGTTTCATCAACACTCTGATACTCCACAGATTACAGAATGCCTCCAGATGTGCATCGGAAACAACTACTGGTCTTCCAGGGAACGATCAAAGCGTAGACTGTTTGAGACATTACTCCCATGGAGGAAAGTGCGCATGGTAACTGTTGTATTCAATCCCGATGCAATTTCTGTGTTTCATCAACACTCTGATAGTCCACAGATTACAGAATGCCTCCCGATATGCATCGGAAACTACTACTGGTCTTCCAGGGAACGATCAAAGCGTAAACTGTTTTGGACATTACTCCCATGGAGGAAAGTGCGCATGGTGACTGTTGTATTCTATCCCGATGCAATTTCTGTGTTTCATCAACACTCTGATATTCCACAGATTAGAGAATGCCTCCAGATGTTAATCGGAAACTACAACTGGTCTTCCAGGGAACGATCACAGCGTAGACTGTTTGAGACATTACTCCCATGGAGGAAAGTGCGCATGGTGACTGTTGTACTCAATCCCGATGCAATTTCTGTGTTTCATCAACTTTTGATAGTCCACAGATTACGGAAAGCCTCCAGATGTGCATCGGAAACTACTACTGGGCTTCCAGGGAACGATCAAAGCGTAGACTGTTAGAGACATTACTCCCATGGAGGAAAGTGCGCATGGTGACTGTTGTATTCAATCCCGATGCAACATCTGTGTTTCATTAACACTCTGATAGTCCACAGATTACAGAATGCCTCCAGATGTGCAACGGAAACTGCTACTGGTTTTTTCATTGAACGATCAAAGCGTAAACTCTTTGAAACATTACACCCATGGAGGAAAGTGCGCATGGTGACTGTTATATTCAATCCCGATGCTATTTCTGTGTTTCATCAACACTCTGATAGTCCACAGATTACAGAATGCCTCCCGATGTGCATCGGAAAATACTACTGGTCTTCCAGGGAACGATCAAAGCGTAGACTGTTTGAGACATTACTCCTGGGGAAGAAAGTGCGCGTGGTGACTGTTGTATTCAATCCCGATGCAATTTCGGGTTTCATCAACACTCTGATGGTCCACAGCTTTCAGAATGCCACCAGATGTGCATCGAAATCTAATACTGGTCTTCCAGGGAACAATCAAGGCGTAGACTGTTTGAGACATTACTCCCATGGAGGAAAGTGCGCATGGTGACTGTTGTATTCAATCCCGATGCAATTTCTGTGTTTCATCAACACTCTGATGGTCCACAGAGTACAGAAAGCCTCCAGATGTGCATCGGAAACTACTAGTGGTCTTCCAGGGAACGATCAAAGCGTAGACTGTTAGAAACATTACTCCCATGGAGGAAAGTGCGCATGGAGACTGTTGTATTCAATCCCGATGCAATTTGTGTGTTTCATCAACACTCTGATAGTCCACCGAGTACAGAAAGCCTCCAGATGTGCATCGGAAACTACTACTGGTCTTCCAGGGAACGGTCAAAGCGTAGACTGTTAGAAACGTTACTCCCATGGGGGAAAGTACGCATGGTGACTGTTGTATTCAATCCCGATGCAATTACTGTGTTTCATCAACACTCTGACAGTCTTCACATTACAGAATGCTACCAGATGTGCATCGGAAACTACTACTGGTCTTCCAGGGAACGACCAAAGCGTAGATTGTTTGAGACATTACTCCCGTGGAGGAAAGTGCGCATGGTGACTGTTGTATTCAATCCCGATGCAATTTCTGTGTTTCATCAACACTCTAATAGTCCACAGATTACAGAATGCCTCCAGATGTACATCGGAAACTACTACTGGTCTTCCAGGGAACGATCAAATCGTATAATGTTTGAGACATTACTACTGTGGAGCAAAGTGCGCATGGTGTCTGTTGTATTCAATCCCGATGCAATTTCTTTGTTTCATCAACACTCTGATAGTCCACCGATTACTGAGTGCCTCCAAATGTTCATCGGAAACTACTACTGGTCTTCCAGGGAACGATCAAAGTGTAGACTGTTTGAGACATTACTTTTACGGAGGAATGTGCGCATGGTGACTGTTGAATTCAATCCGGATGCAAATTTCTGTGTTTCATCAACACTCTGATACTCCACAGATTACAGAATGCCTCCAGATGTGCAGCGGAAACTACTACTGGTCTTCCAGGGAACGATCGAAGCGTAGGCTGTTTGAGACATTACTCCGATGGAGGAAAGTGCGCATGGTGACTGTTGTATTCAATCCCGATGCAATTTCTGTGTTTCATCAACACTCTGATAGTCCACAGAGTACAAAAAGCCTCCAGATGTGCATCGGAAACTACTACTGGTCTTCCAGGGAACGATCAAAGCGTAGACTGTTAGAAACATTACTCCCATGGAGGAAAGTGCGCATGGTGACTGTTGTATTCAATCCCCATTCAATTTCTGTGTTTCATTGACACTCTGATAGTCCACAGATTACAGAATGCCTCCAGATGTGCATCGGAAACTGCTACTGGTCTTCCAGGGGACGATCAAAGCGTAAACTCTTTGAAACGTTAATCCCATGGAGGAAAGTGCGCATGGTGACAGTTGTATTAAATCCCGATGCAATTTAGTGTTTCATCAACACGCTGATAGTCCACAGATTACAGAATGCCTCCAGATGTTAATCGGAAACTACTACTGGTCTGCCAGGGAACGATCAAATCGTAGACTGTTTGCGACATTACTCCCATGGAGGAAAGTGCGGATGGTGACTGTTGTATTCAATCCCGAAGCAATTTCTGTGTTTCATCAACACTCTGATAATCCACAGATTACAGAATGCCACCAGATGTGCATCGGAAACTACTACTGGTCTTCCAGGGAACGATCAAAGCGTAGACCGTTTGAGACATACCTCCCGTGGAGGAAAGTGCGCATGGTGACTGTTGTATTCTATCCCGATGCAATTTCTGTGTTTCATCAACACTCTGATAGTCCACAGATGACGGAAAGCCTTCAGATGTGCATCGGAAACTACTACTGGTCTTCCAGGGAACGATCACATCGTGGATTGTTTGAGAATTACTCCCATGGAGGAAAGTGCGCATGGTGACTGTTGTATTCAATCCCGATGCAATTTCTGTGTTTCATCAACACTTTGATACTCCACAGAATACAGAATTCCTCCAGATGTGCATCGGAAACTACTACAGGTCTTCCTGGGAACGATCAAAGCGTAGACTGTTGGAGACATTACTCCCATGGAGGAAAGTGCGCATGGTGACTGTTGTATTCAATCCCGATGCAATTTCTGTGTTTCATCAACACTCTGATAGTCCACAGATTACAGAATGCCTCCAGATGTGCATCGGAAACTACTACTGGTCTTCCAGGGAACGATCAAAGCGAAGACTGTTTGAGACATTACTCGCATGGAGGAAAGTGCGCATGGTGACTGTTGTATTCAATCCCGATGCAATTTCTATGTTTCATAATCACTCTGATAGTACACAGATTACAGAATTCCTCCAGATGTTAATTGGAAACTACTACTGGTCTTCCAGGGAACGACCGAAGCGTAGGCTGTTTGAGACATTACTCCCATGGAGGAAAGTGCGCATGGTGACTGTTGTATTCAATCCCGATGCAATTTCTGTGTTTCATCAACACTCTGATAGTCCACAGATTACAGAATGAAACCAGATGTGCATCGGAAAATACTACTGGTCTTCCAGGGAACGATCAAAGCCTAGACTGTTTGAGAATTACTCCCATGGAGGAAAGTGCGCATGGTGACTGTTGTATTTAATCCCGATGCAATTTCAGTGTTTCATCAACACTCTCATACTCCACAGATTACAGAATGCCTCCAGAAGTGCATCGGAAACTACTACTGGTCTTCCAGGGAACGATCAAATCGTAGACTGTTTGAGACATATCTCCCATGGAGGAAAGTGCGCACGGTGAATGTTGTATTCAATCCCGATGCGACTTCGGTGTTTCATCAACACTCTGATAGCCCACAGATTACAGAATGCCTCCCTAATTGCATCCGAAACTACTACTGGTCTTCCAGGGAACGATCAAAGCGTAGACTGTTTGGGACATTACTCCCATGGAGGTACGTGCGCATGGTTTACTGTTGTATTCAATCCCGATGCAATTTCTGTGTTTCATCAACACTCTGATAGTATACAGATTACAGAATGCCTTCAGATGTTAATCGGAAACTACTACTGGGCTTCCAGGGAACGATCAAAACGTAGACTGTTTGAGACATTACTCCCATGGAGGAAAGTGCGCATGGTGACTGTTGTATTCAATCCCGATGCAATTTCTGTGTTTCATCAACACTCTGATATTCCACAGATTACGGAAAGCCTCCAGATGTGCATCGGAAACTACTACTGGTCTCCCATTGAACGATCAAAGCGTAGACTGTTAGAGACATTACTCCCATGGAGGAAAGTGCGCATGGTGACTGTTGTATTCAATCCCGATGTAATTTCTGTGTTTCATCAACACTCTGATAGTCCACCGATTACAGAACGCCTCCAGATGTGCATCGGAAACTTCAACTGGTCTTCCAGGGAAAGATCAAAGCGTAGACTGTTTCAGACATTACTCCCATGCAGGAAAGTGCGGATGGTAACTGTCGTAATCAATCCTGATACATTTTCTGTGTTTCATCAACACTCTGATAGTCCACCGATTACAGAATGCCACCAGATGTGCATCGGAAACTACTACTGGTCTTCCAGGGAACGGTTAAAGCGTAGACTGTTTGAGAATTACTCCCATGGAGGAAAGTGCGCATGGTGACTGTTGTATTCAATCCCGATGCAATTTCTGTGTTTCATCAACACTCTTATAGTCAACAGATAACAGAATGCCTCCAGATGTGTATCGGAAACTACTACTGGTCTTCCAGGGAACGATCAAAGCGTAGACTGTTTGAGACATTACTTTTATGGAGGAATGTGCTCATGGTGACTGTTGTATTCAATCCCGATGAAATTTCTGTGTTTCATCAACACTCTGATAGTCCACAGATTACAGAATGCCTCCAGATGTTAATCGGAAACTACTACTGGTCTTCCAGGGAACGATCAATGCGTAGACTGTTTATGACATTACTCCCATAGAGGAAAGTGGTCATGGTGACTGTTGTATTCAATCCCGATGCAATTTCTGTGTTTCATCAACACTCTGATAGTCCACAGATTACATAATGCCACCAGATGTGCATCGGAAACTACTACTGGTCTTCCAGGGAACGATCAAATCGTAGACTGTTTGCGAATTACTCCCATGGAGGAAAGTGCGCATTGTAACTGTTGTATTCAATCCCGATGCAATTTCTGTGTTTCATCAACACTCTAATAGTCCACAGATTACAGAAAGCGTAAAGATGTGCATCGGAAACTACTACTGGTCTTCCAGGGAACGATCAAAGCGTAGACTGTTAGAGACATTACTCCCATGGAGGAAAGTGCGCATGGTAACAGTTGTATTCAATCCCGATGCAATTTCTGTGTTTCATCAACACTCTGATAGTCCACAGATTACAGAATGCCCCCCGATATGCATCGGAAACTACTACTGGTCTTCCAGGGAACGATCAAAGCGTAGACTGTTTGGGACATTACTCCCATGGAGGAAAGTGCGCATGGTGACTGTTGTATTCTATCCCGATGCAATTTCTGTGTTTCATCAACACTCTGATATTCCACAGATTACAGAATGCCTCCAGATGTTAATCGGAAACTACAATTGGTCTTCCAGGGAACGATCACAGCGTAGACTGTTTGAGACATTACTCCCATGGAGGAAAGTGCGCATGGTGACTGTTGTACTCAATCCCGATGCAATTTCTGGGTTTCATCAACTTTTGATAGTCCACAGATTACGGAAAGCCTCCAGATGTGCATCGGAAACTACTACTGGGCTTCCAGGGAACGATCAAAGCGTAGACTGTTAGAGACATTACTCCCATGGAGGAAAGTGCGCATGGTGACTGTTGTATTCAATCCCGATGCAACATCTGTGTTTCATTAACACTCTGATGGTCCACAGTTTACAGAATGCCTCCAGATGTGCAACGGAAACCACTACTGGTCTTCCAGGGAACGTTCAAAGCGTAGACTGTTAGAGACATTACTCCCATGGAGGAAAGTGCGCATGGTAACTGTTGTATTCAATCCCGATGCAATTTCTTTGTTTCATCAACACTCTGATAGTCCACCGATTACTGAGTGCCTCCAAATGTTCATCGGAAACTACTACTGGTCTTCCAGGGAACGATCAAAGTGTAGACTGTTTGAGACATTACTTTTACGAAGGAATGTGCGCATGGTGACTGTTGTATTCAATCCCGATGCAAATTTCTGTGTTTCATCAACACTCTGATACTCCACAGATTACAGAATGCCTCCAGATGTGCAGCGGAAACTACTACTGGTCTTCCAGGGAACGATCGAAGCGTAGGCTGTTTGAGACATTACTCCGATGGAGGAAAGTGCGCATGGTGACTGTTGTATTCAATCCCGATGCAATTTCTGTGTTTCATCAACACTCTGATAGTCCACAGAGTACAAAAAGCCTCCAGATGTGCATCGGAAACTACTACTGGTCTTCCAGGGAACGATCAAAGCGTAGACTGTTAGAAACATTACTCCCATGGAGGAAAGTGCGCATGGTGACTGTTGTATTCAATCCCCATTCAATTTCTGTGTTTCATTGACACTCTGATAGTCCACAGATTACAGAATGCCTCCAGATGTGCATCGGAAACTGCTACTGGTCTTCCAGGGGACGATCAAAGCGTAAACTCTTTGAAACGTTACTCCCATGGAGGAAAGTGCGCATGGTGACAGTTGTATTAAATCCCGATGCATTTTAGTGTTTCATCAACACGCTGATAGTCCACAGATTACAGAATGCCTCCAGATGTTAATCGGAAACTACTACTGGTCTGCCAGGGAACGATCAAATCGTAGACTGTTTGCGACATTACTCCCATGGAGGAAAGTGCGGATGGTGACTGTTGTATTCAATCCCGAAGCAATTTCTGTGTTTCATCAACACTCTGATAGTCCACAGATTACAGAATGCCACCAGATGTGCATCGGAAACTACTACTGGTCTTCCAGGGAACGATCAAAGCGTAGACCGTTTGAGACATACCTCCCGTGGAGGAAAGTGCGCATGGTGACTGTTGTATTCTATCCCGATGCAATTTCTGTGTTTCATCAACACTCTGATAGTCCACAGATGACGGAAAGCCTTCAGATGTGCATCGGAAACTACTACTGGTCTTCCAGGGAACGATCACATCGTGGATTGTTTGAGAATTACTCCCATGGAGGAAAGTGCGCATGGTGACTGTTGTATTCAATCCCGATGCAATTTCTGTGTTTCATCAACACTTTGATACTCCACAGAATACAGAATTCCTCCAGATGTGCATCGGAAACTACTACAGGTCTTCCTGGGAACGATCAAAGCGTAGACTGTTGGAGACATTACTCCCATGGAGGAAAGTGCGCATGGTGACTGTTGTATTCAATCCCGATGCAATTTCTGTGTTTCATCAACACTCTGATAGTCCACAGATTACAGAATGCCTCCAGATGTGCATCGGAAACTACTACTGGTCTTCCAGGGAACGATCAAAGCGAAGACTGTTTGAGACATTACTCGCATGGAGGAAAGTGCGCATGGTGACTGTTGTATTCAATCCCGATGCAATTTCTATGTTTCATCATCACTCTGATAGTACACAGATTACAGAATTCCTCCAGATGTTAATTGGAAACTACTACTGGTCTTCCAGGGAACGATCAAAGCGTAGACTGTTTGAGACATTACTCCCATGGAGGAAAGTGCGCATGGTGACTGTTGTATTCAATCCCGATGCAATTTCTGTGTTTCATCAACACTCTGATATTCCACAGATTACGGAAAGCCTCCAGATGTGCATCGGAAACTACTTCTGGTCTTCCATTGAACGATCAAAGCGTAGACTGTTAGAGACATTACTCCCATGGAGGAAAGTGCGCATGGTGACTGTTGTATTCAATCCCGATGTAATTTCTGTGTTTCATCAACACTCTGATAGTCCACCGATTACAGAATGCCTCCAGATGTGCATCGGAAACTTCAACTGGTCTTCCAGGGAAAGATCAAAGCGTAGACTGTTTCAGACATTACTCCCATGCAGGAAAGTGCGGTTGGTAACTGTCGTAATCAATCCCGATACATTTTCTGTGTTTCATCAACACTCTGATAGTCCACCGATTACAGAATGCCACCAGATGTGCATCGGAAACTACTACTGGTCTTCCAGGGAACGGTTAAAGCGTAGACTGTTTGAGAATTACTCCCATGGAGGAAAGTGCGCATGGTGACTGTTGTATTCAATCCCGATGCAATTTCTGTGTTTCATCAACACTCTTATAGTCAACAGATAACAGAATGCCTCCAGATGTGTATCGGAAACTACTACTGGTCTTCCAGGGAACGATCAAAGCGTAGACTGTTTGAGACATTACTTTTATGGAGGAATGTGCTCATGGTGACTGTTGTATTCAATCCCGATGCAATTTCTGTGTTTCATCAACACTCTGATAGTCCACAGATTACAGAATGCCTCCAGATGTTAATCGGAAACTACTACTGGTCTTCCAGGGAACGATCAATGCGTAGACTGTTTATGACATTACTCCCATAGAGGAAAGTGGTCATGGTGACTGTTGTATTGAATCCCGATGCAATCTCTGTGTTTCATCAACACTCTGATAGTCCACAGATTACGGAAAGCCTCCAGATGTGCATCGGAAGCTACTACTGGTCTTCCAGGGAACGATCAAAGCGTTGACTGTTTCAGACATTACTCCCATGCAGGAAAGTGCGGATGGTGACTGTTGTATTCAATGCCGATGCAATTTCTGTGTTTCATCAACACTCTGATAGTCCACAGATTACATAATGCCACCAGATGTGCATCGGAAACTACTACTGGTCTTCCAGGGAACGATCAAATCGTAGACTGTTTGCGAATTACTCCCATGGAGGAAAGTGCGCATTGTAACTGTTGTATTCAATCCCGATGCAATTTCTGTGTTTCATCAACACTCTGATAGTCCACAGATTACAGAAAGCGTAAAGATGTGCATCGGAAACTACTACTGGTCTTCCAGGGAACGATCAAAGCGTAGACTGTTAGAGACATTACTCCCATGGAGGAAAGTGCGCATGGTAACAGTTGTATTCAATCCCGATGCAATTTCTGTGTTTCATCAACACTCTGATAGTCCACAGATTACAGAATGCCTCCCGATATGCATCGGAAACTACTACTGGTCTTCCAGGGAACGATCAGAGCGTAGACTGTTTGGGACATTACTCCCATGGAGGAAAGTGCGCATGGTGACTGTTGTATTCTATCCCGATGCAATTTCTGTGTTTCATCAACTTTTGATAGTCCACAGATTACGGAAAGCCTCCAGATGTGCATCGGAAACTACTACTGGGCTTCCAGGGAACGATCAAAGCGTAGACTGTTAGAGACATTACTCCCATGGAGGAAAGTGCGCATGGTGACTGTTGTATTCAATCCCGATGCAACATCTGTGTTTCATTAACACTCTGATGGTCCACAGTTTACAGAATGCCTCCAGATGTGCAACGGAAACTGCTACTGGTTTTCCATTGAACGATCAAAGCGTAAACTCTTTGAAACATTACACCCATGGAGGAAAGTGCGCATGGTGACTGTTATATTCAATCCCGATGCTATTTCTGTGTTTCATCAACACTCTGATAGTCCACAGATTACAGAATGCCTCCCGATGTGCATCGGAAACTACTACTGGTCTTCCAGGGAACGATCAAAGCGTAGACTGTTTGAGACATTACTCCTGGGGAAGAAAGTGCGCGTGGTGACTGTTGTATTCAATCCCGATGCAATTTCGGGTTTCATCAACACTCTGATGGTCCACAGATTTCAGAATGCCACCAGATGTGCATCGGAATCTAATACTGGTCTTCCAGGGAACGATCAAAGCGTTGACTGTTTGAGACATTACTCCCATGGAGGAAAGTGCGCATGGTGACTGTTGTATTCAATCCCGATGCAATCTCTGTGTTTCATCAACACTCTGATAGTCCACAGAGTACAGAAAGCCTCCAGATGTGCATCGGAAACTACTACTGGTCTTCCAGGGAACGATCAAAGCGTAGACTGTTAGAAACATTACTCCCATGGAGGAAAGTGCGCATGGAGACTGTTGTATTCAATCCCGATGCAACATCTGTGTTTCATTAACACTCTGATGGTCCACAGTTTACAGAATGCTTCCAGATGTGCAACGGAAACCACTACTGGTCTTCCAGGGAACGTTCAAAGCGTAGACTGTTAGAGACATTACTCCCATGGAGGAAAGTGCGCATGGTAACTGTTGTATTCAATCCCGATGCAATTTCTTTGTTTCATCAACACTCTGATAGTCCACCGATTACTGAGTGCCTCCAAATGTTCATCGGAAACTACTACTGGTCTTCCAGGGAACGATCAAAGTGTAGACTGTTTGAGACATTACTTTTACGAAGGAATGTGCGCATGGTGACTGTTGTATTCAATCCCGATGCAAATTTCTGTGTTTCATCAACACTCTGATACTCCACAGATTACAGAATGCCTCCAGATGTGCAGCGGAAACTACTACTGGTCTTCCAGGGAACGATCGAAGCGTAGGCTGTTTGAGACATTACTCCGATGGAGGAAAGTGCGCATGGTGACTGTTGTCTTCAATCCCGATGCAATTTCTGTGTTTCATCAACACTCTGATAGTCCACAGAGTACAAAAAGCCTCCAGATGTGCATCGGAAACTACTACTGGTCTTCCAGGGAACGATCAAAGCGTAGACTGTTAGAAACATTACTCCCATGGAGGAAAGTGCGCATGGTGACTGTTGTATTCAATCCCCATTCAATTTCTGTGTTTCATTGACACTCTGATAGTCCACAGATTACAGAATGCCTCCAGATGTGCATCGGAAACTGCTACTGGTCTTCCAGGGGACGATCAAAGCGTAAACTCTCTGAAACGTTACTCCCATGGAGGAAAGTGCGCATGGTGACAGTTGTATTAAATCCCGATGCATTTTAGTGTTTCATCAACACGCTGATAGTCCACAGATTACAGAATGCCTCCAGATGTTAATCGGAAACTACTACTGGTCTGCCAGGGAACGATCAAATCGTAGACTGTTTGCGACATTACTCCCATGGAGGAAAGTGCGGATGGTGACTGTTGTATTCAATCCCGAAGCAATTTCTGTGTTTCATCAACACTCTGATAGTCCACAGATTACAGAATGCCACCAGATGTGCATCGGAAACTACTACTGGTCTTCCAGGGAACGATCAAAGCGTAGACCGTTTGAGACATACCTCCCGTGGAGGAAAGTGCGCATGGTGACTGTTGTATTCTATCCCCATGCAATTTCTGTGTTTCATCAACACTCTGATAGTCCACAGATGACGGAAAGCCTTCAGATGTGCATCGGAAACTACTACTGGTCTTCCAGGGAACGATCACATCGTGGATTGTTTGAGAATTACTCCCATGGAGGAAAGTGCGCATGGTGACTGTTGTATTCAATCCCGATGCAATTTCTGTGTTTCATCAACACTTTGAAACTCCACAGAATACAGAATTCCTCCAGATGTGCATCGGAAACTACTACAGGTCTTCCTGGGAACGATCAAAGCGTAGACTGTTGGAGACATTACTCCCATGGAGGAAAGTGCGCATGGAGACTGTTGTATTCAATCCCGATGCAATTTCTGTGTTTCATCAACACTCTGATAGTCCACAGATTAGAGAATGCCTCCAGATGTGCATCGGAAACTACTACTGGTCTTCCAGGGAACGATCAAAGCGAAGACTGTTTGAGACATTACTCGCATGGAGGAAAGTGCGCATGGTGACTGTAGTATTCAATCCCGATGCAATTTCTATGTTTCATCATCACTCTGATAGTACACAGATTACAGAATTCCTCCAGATGTTAATTGGAAACTACTACTGGTCTTCCAGGGAACGATCAAAGCGTAGACTGTTTGAGACATTACTCCCATGGAGGAAAGTGCGCATGGTGACTGTTGTATTCAATCCCGATGCAATTTCTGTGTTTCATCAACACTCTGATATTCCACAGATTACGGAAAGCCTCCAGATGTGCATCGGAAACTACTACTGGTCTTCCATTGAACGATCAAAGCGTAGACTGTTAGAGACATTACTCCCATGGAGGAAAGTGCGCATGGTGACTGTTGTATTCAATCCCGATGTAATTTCTGTGTTTCATCAACACTCTGATAGTCCACCGATTACAGAATGCCTCCAGATGTGCATCGGAAACTTCAACTGGTCTTCCAGGGAAAGATCAAAGCGTAGACTGTTTCAGACATTACTCCCATGCAGGAAAGTGCGGATGGTAACTGTCGTAATCAATCCCGATACATTTTCTGTGTTTCATCAACACTCTGATAGTCCACCGATTACAGAATGCCACCAGATGTGCATCGGAAACTACTACTGGTCTTCCAGGGAACGGTTAAAGCGTAGACTGTTTGAGAATTACTCCCATGGAGGAAAGTGCGCATGGTGACTGTTGTATTCAATCCCGATGCAATTTCTGTGTTTCATCAACACTCTTATAGTCAACAGATAACAGAATGCCTCCAGATGTGTATCGGAAACTACTACTGGTCTTCCAGGGAACGATCAAAGCGTAGACTGTTTGAGACATTACTTTTATGGAGGAATGTGCTCATGGTGACTGTTGTATTCAATCCCGATGCAATTTCTGTGTTTCATCAACACTCTGATAGTCCACAGATTACAGAATGCCTCCAGATGTTAATCGGAAACTACTACTGGTCTTCCAGGGAACGATCAATGCGTAGACTGTTTATGACATAACTCCCATAGAGGAAAGTGGTCATGGTGACTGTTGTATTCAATCCCGATGCAATCTCTGTGTTTCATCAACACTCTGATAGTCCACAGATTACGGAAAGCCTCCAGATGTGCATCGGAAGCTACTACTGGTCTTCCAGGGAACGATCAAAGCGTTGACTGTTTCAGACATTACTCCCATGCAGGAAAGTGCGGATGGTGACTGTTGTATTCAATGCCGATGCAATTTCTGTGTTTCATCAACACTCTGATAGTCCACAGATTACATAATGCCACCAGATGTGCATCGGAAACTACTACTGGTCTTCCAGGGAACGATCAAATCGTAGACTGTTTGCGAATTACTCCCATGGAGGAAAGTGCGCATTGTAACTGTTGTATTCAATGCCGATGCAATTTCTGTGTTTCATCAACACTCTGATAGTCCACAGATTACAGAAAGCGTAAAGATGTGCATCGGAAACTACTACTGGACTTCCAGGGAACGATCAAAGCGTAGACTGTTAGAGACATTACTCCCATGGAGGAAAGTGCGCATGGTAACAGTTGTATTCAATCCCGATGCAATTTCTGTGTTTCATCAACACTCTGATAGTTCACAGATTACAGAATGCCTCCCGATATGCATCGGAAACTACTACTGGTCTTCCAGGGAACGATCAAAGCGTAGACTGTTTGGGACATTACTCCCATGGAGGAAAGTGCGCATGGTGACTGTTGTATTCTATCCCGATGCAATTTCTGTGTTTCATCAACACTCTGATATTCCACAGATTACAGAATGCCTCCAGATGTTAATCGGAAACTACAACTGGTCTTCCAGGGAACGATCACAGCGTAGACTGTTTGAGACATTACTCCCATGGAGGAAAGTGCGCATGGTGACTGTTGTACTCAATCCCGATGCAATTTCTGTGTTTCATCAACTTTTGATAGTCCACAGATTACGGAAAGCCTCCAGATGTGCATCGGAAACTACTACTGGGCTTCCAGGGAACGATCAAAGCGTAGACTGTTAGAGACATTACTCCCATGGAGGAAAGTGCGCATGGTGACTGTTGTATTCAATCCCGATGCAACATCTGTGTTTCATTAACACTCTGATGGTCCACAGTTTACAGAATGCCTCCAGATGTGCAACGGAAACTGCTACTGGTTTTCCATTGAACGATCAAAGCGTAAACTCTTTGAAACATTACACCCATGGAGGAAAGTGCGCATGGTGACTGTTATATTCAATCCCGATGCTATTTCTGTGTTTCATCAACACTCTGATAGTCCACAGATTACAGAATGCCTCCCGATGTGCATCGGAAACTACTACTGGTCTTCCAGGGAACGATCAAAGCGTAGACTGTTTGAGACATTACTCCTGGGGAAGAAAGTGCGCGTGGTGACTGTTGTATTCAATCCCGATGCAATTTCGGGTTTCATCAACACTCTGATGGTCCACAGATTTCAGAATGCCACCAGATGTGCATCGGAATCTAATACTGGTCTTCCAGGGAACGATCAAAGCGTTGACTGTTTGAGACATTACTCCCATGGAGGAAAGTGCGCATGGTGACTGTTGTATTCAATCCCGATGCAATCTCTGTGTTTCATCAACACTCTGATAGTCCACAGAGTACAGAAAGCCTCCAGATGTGCATCGGAAACTACTACTGGTCTTCCAGGGAACGATCAAAGCGTAGACTGTTAGAAACATTACTCCCATGGAGGAAAGTGCGCATGGAGACTGTTGTATTCAATCACGATGCAATTTCTGTGTTTCATCAACACTCTGATAGTCCACCGAGTACAGAATGCCTCCAGATGTGCATCGGAAACTACTACTGGTCTTCCAGGGAACGGTCAAAGCGTAGACTGTTAGAAACGTTACTCCCATGGAGGAAAGTACGCATGGTGACTGTTGTATTCAATCCCGATGCAATAACTGTGTTTCATCAACACTCTGATAGTCTACACATTACAGAATGCTACCAGATGTGCATCGGAAACTACTACTGGTCTTCCAGGGAACGATCAAAGCGTAGATTGTTTGAGACATTACTCCTGTGGAGGAAAGTGCGCATTGTAACTGTTGTATTCAATCCCGATGCAATTTCTGTGTTTCATCAACACTCTGATAGTCCACAGATTACAGAATGCCTCCAGATGTACATCGGAAACTACTACTGGTCTTCCAGGGAACGATCAAATCGTAGAATGTTTGAGACATTACTACTGTGGAGCAAAGTGCGCATGGTGACTGTTGTATTCAATCCCGATGCAATCTCTGTGTTTCATCAACACTCTGATAGTCCACAGATTACGGAAAGCCTCCAGATGTGCATCGGAAGCTACTACTGGTCTTCCAGGGAACGATCAAAGCGTAGACTGTTTCAGACATTACTCCCATGGAGGAAAGTGCGCATTGTAACTGTTGTATTCAATCCCGATGCAATTTCTGTGTTTCATCAACACTCTGATAGTCCACAGATTACAGAAAGCGTAAAGATGTGCATCGGAAACTACTACTGGTCTTCCAGGGAACGATCAAAGCGTAGACTGTTAGAGACATTACTCCCATGGAGGAAAGTGCGCATGGTAACTGTTGTATTCAATCCCGATGCAATTTCTTTGTTTCATCAACACTCTGATAGTCCACAGATTACAGAATGCCTCCCGATATGCATCGGAAACTACTACTCGTCTTCCAGGGAACGATCAAAGCGTAGACTGTTTGGGACATTACTCCCATGGAGGAAAGTGCGCATGGTGACTGTTGTATTCTATCCCGATGCAATTTCTGTGTTTCATCAACACTCTGATATTCCACAGATTACAGAATGCCTCCAGATGTTAATCGGAAACTACAACTGGTCTTCCAGGGAACGATCACAGCGTAGACTGTTTGAGACATTACTCCCATGGAGGAAAGTGCGCATGGTGACTGTTGTACTCAATCCCGATGCAATTTCTGTGTTTCATCAACTTTTGATAGTCCACAGATTACGGAAAGCCTCCAGATGTGCATCGGAAACTACTACTGGGCTTCCAGGGAACGATCAAAGCGTAGACTGTTAGAGACATTACTCCCATGGAGGAAAGTGCGTATGGTGACTGTTGTATTCAATCCCGATGCAACATCTGTGTTTCATTAACACTCTGATGGTCCACAGTTTACAGAATGCCTCCAGATGTGCAACGGAAACTGCTACTGGTTTTCCATTGAACGATCAAAGCGTAAACTCTTTGAAACATTACACCCATGGAGGAAAGTGCGCATGGTGACTGTTATATTCAATCCCGATGCTATTTCTGTGTTTCATCAACACTCTGATAGTCCAGAGATTACAGAATGCCTCCCGATGTGCATCGGAAACTACTACTGGTCTTCCAGGGAACGATCAAAGCGTAGACTGTTTGAGACATTACTCCTGGGGAAGAAAGTGCGCGTGGTGACTGTTGTATTCAATCCCGATGCAATTTCGGGTTTCATCAACACTCTGATGGTCCACAGATGTCAGAATGCCACCAGATGTGCATCGGAATCTAATACTGGTCTTCCAGGGAACGATTAAAGCGTTGACTGTTTGAGACATTACTCCCATGGAGGAAAGTGCGCATGGTGACTGTTGTATTCTATCCCGATGCAATTTCTGTGTTTCATCAACACTCTGATAGTCCACAGAGTACAGAAAGCCTCCAGATGTGCATCGGAAACTACTACTGGTCTTCCAGGGAACGGTCAAAGCGTAGACTGTTAGAAACGTTACTCCCATGGAGGAAAGTACGCATGGTGACTGTTGTATTCAATCCCGATGCAATTACTGTGTTTCATCAACACTCTGATAGTCTACACATTACAGAATGCTACCAGATGTGCATCGGAAACTACTACTGGTCTTCCAGGGAACGATCAAAGCGTAGATTGTTTGAGACATTACTCCTGTGGAGGAAAGTGCGCATTGTAACTGTTGTATTCAATCCCGATGCAATTTCTGTGTTTCATCAACACTCTGATAGTCCACAGATTACAGAATGCCTCCAGATGTACATCGGAAACTACTACTGGTCTTCCAGGGAACGATCAAATCGTAGAATGTTTGAGACATTACTACTGTGGAGCAAAGTGCGCATGGTGACTGTTGTATTCAATCCCGATGTAATTTCTGTGTTTCATCAACACTCTGATAGTCCACCGATTACAGAATGCCTCCAGATGTGCATCGGAAACTTCTACTGGTCTTCCAGGGAAAGATCAAAGCGTAGACTGTTTCAGACATTACTCCCATGCAGGAAAGTGCGGATGGTAACTGTCGTAATCAATCCCGATACATTTTCTGTGTTTCATCAACACTCTGATAGTCCACCGATTACAGAATGCCACCAGATGTGCATCGGAAACTACTACTGGTCTTCCAGGGAACGGTTAAAGCGTAGACTGTTTGAGAATTACTCCCATGGAGGAAAGTGCGCATGGTGACTGTTGTATTCAATCCCGATGCAATTTCTGTGTTTCATCAACACTCTTATAGTCAACAGATAACAGAATGCCTCCAGATGTGTATCGGAAACTACTACTGGTCTTCCAGGGAACGATCAAAGCGTAGACTGTTTGAGACATTACTTTTATGGAGGAATGTGCTCATGGTGACTGTTGTATTCAATCCCGATGCAATTTCTGTGTTTCATCAACACTCTGATAGTCCACAGATTACAGAATGCCTCCAGATGTTAATCGGAAACTACTACTGGTCTTAGAGGGAACGATCAATGCGTAGACTGTTTATGACATTACTCCCATAGAGGAAAGTGGTCATGGTGACTGTTGTATTCAATCCCGATGCAATCTCTGTGTTTCATCAACACTCTGATAGTCCACAGATTACGGAAAGCCTCCAGATGTGCATCGGAAGCTACTACTGGTCTTCCAGGGAACGATCAAAGCGTAGACTGTTTGAGACATTACTCCTGGGGAAGAAAGTGCGCGTGGTGACTGTTGTATTCAATCCCGATGCAATTTCGGGTTTCATCAACACTCTGATCGTCCACAGATTTCAGAATGCCACCAGATGTGCATCGGAATCTAATACTGGTCTTCCAGGGAACGATCAAAGCGTTGACTGTTTGAGACATTACTCCCATGGAGGAATGTGCGCATGGTGACTGTTGTATTCAATCCCGATGCAATTTCTGTGTTTCATCAACAAACTGATAGTCCAAAGAGTACAGAAAGCCTCCAGATGTGCATCGGAAACTACTACTGGTCTTCCAGGGAACGATCAAAGCGTAGACTGTTAGAAACATTACTCCCATGGATGAAAGTGCGCATGGAGACTGTTGTATTCAATCCCGATGCAATTTCTGTGTTTCATCAACACTCTGATAGTCCACAGATTACAGAATGCCTCCAGATGTACATCGGAAACTACTACTGGTCTTCCAGGGAACGATGAAATCGTAGAATGTTTGAGACATTACTACTGTGGAGCAAAGTGCGCATGGTGACTGTTGTATTCAATCCCGATGTAATTTCTGTGTTTCATCAACACTCTGATAGTCCACCGATTACAGAATGCCTCCAGATGTGCATCGGAAACTTCTGCTGGTCTTCCAGGGAAAGATCAAAGCGTAGACTGTTTCAGACATTACTCCCATGCAGGAAAGTGCGGATGGTAACTGTCGTAATCAATCTCGATACATTTTCTGTGTTTCATCAACACTCTGATAGTCCACCGATTACAGAATGCCACCAGATGTGCATCGGAAACTACTACTGGTCTTCCAGGGAACGGTTAAAGCGTAGACTGTTTGAGAATTACTCCCATGGAGGAAACTGCGCATGGTGACTGTTGTATTCAATCCCGATGCAATTTCTGTGTTTCATCAACACTCTTATAGTCAACAGATAACAGAATGCCTCCAGATGTGTATCGGAAACTAGTACTGGTCTTCCAGGGAACGATCAAAGCGTAGACTGTTTGAGACATTACTTTTATGGAGGAATGTGCTCATGGTGACTGTTGTATTCAATCCCGATGCAATTTCTGTGTTTCATCAACACTCTGATAGTCCACAGATTACAGAATGCCTCCAGATGTTAATCGGAAACTACTACTGGTCTTCCAGGGAACGATCAATGCGTAGACTGTTTATGACATTACTCCCATAGAGGAAAGTGGTCATGGTGACTGTTGTATTCAATCCCGATGCAATCTCTGTGTTTCATCAACACTCTGATAGTCCACAGATTACGGAAAGCCTCCAGATGAGCATCGGAAGCTACTACTGGTCTTCCAGGGAACGATCAAAGCGTAGACTGTTTCAGACATTACTCCCATGCAGGAAAGTGCGGATGGTGACTGTTGTATTCAATGCCGATGCAATTTCTGTGTTTCATCAACACTCTGATAGTCCACAGATTACATAATGCCACCAGATGTGCATCGGAAACTACTACTGGTCTTCCAGGGAACGATCAAATCGTAGACTGTTTGCGAATTACTCCCATGGAGGAAAGTGCGCATTGTAACTGTTGTATTCAATCCCGATGCTATTTCTGTGTTTCATCAACACTCTGATAGTCCACAGATTACAGAAAGCGTAAAGATGTGCATCGGAAACTACTACTGGTCTTCCAGGGAACGATCAAAGCGTAGACTGTTAGAGACATTACTCCCATGGAGGAAAGTGCGCATGGTAACTGTTGTATTCAATCCCGATGCAATTTCTGTGTTTCATCAACACTCTGATAGTCCACAGATTACAGAATGCCTCCCGATATGCATCGGAAACTACTACTGGTCTTCCAGGGAACGATCAAAGCGTAGACTGTTAGAAACATTACTCCCATGGAGGAAAGTGCGCATGGAGGCTGTTGTATTCAATCCCGATGCAATTTCTGTGTTTCATCAACACTCTGATAGTCCACCGAGTACAGAAAGCCTCCAGATGTGCATCGGAAACTACTACTGGTCTTCCAGGGAACGGTCAAAGCGTAGACTGTTAGAAACGTTACTCCCATGGAGGAAAGTACGCATGGTGACTGTTGTATTCAATCCCGATGCAATTACTGTGTTTCATCAACACTCTGATAGTCTACACATTACAGAATGCTACCAGATGTGCATCGGAAACTACTACTGGTCTTCCAGGGAACGATCAAAGCGTAGATTGTTTGAGACATTACTCCTGTGGAGGAAAGTGCGCATTGTAACTGTTGTATTCAATCCCGATGCAATTTCTGTGTTTCATCAACACTCTGATAGTCCACAGATTACAGAATGCCTCCAGATGTACATCGGAAACTACTACTGGTCTTCCAGGGAACGATCAAATCGTAGAATGTTTGAGACATTACTACTGTGGAGCAAAGTGCGCATGGTGACTGTTGTATTCAATCCCGATGTAATTTCTGTGTTTCATCAACACTCTGATAGTCCACCGATTACAGAATGCCTCCAGATGTGCATCGGAAACTTCTACTGGTCTTCCAGGGAAAGATCAAAGCGTAGACTGTTTCAGACATTACTCCCATGCAGGAAAGTGCGGATGGTATCTGTCGTAATCAATCCCGATACATTTTCTGTGTTTCATCAACACTCTGATAGTCCACCGATTACAGAATGCCACCAGATGTGCATCGGAAACTACTACTGGTCTTCCAGGGAACGGTTAAAGCGTAGACTGTTTGAGAATTACTCCCATGGAGGAAAGTGCGCATGGTGACTGTTGTATTCAATCCCGATGCAATTTCTGTGTTTCATCAACACTCTTATAGTCAACAGATAACAGAATGCCTCCAGATGTGTATCGGAAACTACTACTGGTCTTCCAGGGAACGATCAAAGCGTAGACTGTTTGAGACATTACTTTTATGGAGGAATGTGCTCATGGTGACTGTTGTATTCAATCCCGATGCAATTTCTGTGTTTCATCAACACTCTGATAGTCCACAGATTACAGAATGCCTCCAGATGTTAATCGGAAACTACTACTGGTCTTCCAGGGAACGATCAATGCGTAGACTGTTTATGACATTACTCCCATAGAGGAAAGTGGTCATGGTGACTGTTGTATTCAATCCCGATGCAATCTCTGTGTTTCATCAACACTCTGATAGTCCACAGATTACGGAAAGCCTCCAGATGTGCATCGGAAGCTACTACTGGTCTTCCAGGGAACGATCAAAGCGTAGACTGTTTCAGACATTACTCCCATGCAGGAAAGTGCGGATGGTGACTGTTGTATTCAATGCCGATGCAATTTCTGTGTTTCATCAACACTCTGATAGTCCACAGATTACATAATGCCACCAGATGTGCATCGGAAACTACTACTGGTCTTCCAGGGAACGATCAAATCGTAGACTGTTTGCGAATTACTCCCATGGAGGAAAGTGCGCATTGTAACTGTTGTATTCAATCCCGATGAAATTTCTGTGTTTCATCAACACTCTGATAGTCCACAGATTACAGAAAGCGTAAAGATGTGCATCGGAAACTACTACTGGTCTTCCAGGGAACGATCAAAGCGTAGACTGTTAGAGACATTACTCCCATGGAGGAAAGTGCGCATGGTAACTGTTGTATTCAATCCCGATGCTATTTCTGTGTTTCATCAACACTCTGATAGTCCACAGATTACAGAATGCCTCCCGATATGCATCGGAAACTACTACTGGTCTTCCAGGGAACGATCAAAGCGTAGACTGTTTGGGACATTACTCCCATGGAGGAAAGTGCGCATGGTGACTGTTGTATTCTATCCCTATGCAATTTCTGTGTTTCATCAACACTCTGATATTCCACAGATTACAGAATGCCT
The DNA here is from genome assembly GCF_023897955.1 of Schistocerca gregaria. NCBI lineage: Eukaryota > Metazoa > Arthropoda > Insecta > Orthoptera > Acrididae > Schistocerca > Schistocerca gregaria. The sequence continues at coordinate 20,386,188 of NW_026061710.1, forward strand.
CCAGATTTTAATCGGAAACTACAACTGGTCTTCCAGGGAACGATCACAGCGTAGACTGTTTGAGACATTACTCCCATGGAGGAAAGTGCGCATGGTGACTGTTGTACTCAATCCCGATGCAATTTCTGTGTTTCATCAACTTTTGATAGTCCACAGATTACGGAAAGCCTCCAGATGTGCATCGGAAACTACTACTGGGCTTCCAGGGAACGATCAAAGCGTAGACTGTTAGAGACATTACTCCCATGGAGGAAAGTGCGCATGGTGACTGTTGTATTCAATCCCGATGCAACATCTGTGTTTCATTAACACTCTGATGGTCCACAGTTTACAGAATGCCTCCAGATGTGCAACGGAAACTGCTACTGGTTTTCCATTGAACGATCAAAGCGTAAACTCTTTGAAACATTACACCCATGGAGGAAAGTGCGCATGGTGACTGTTATATTCAATCCCGATGCTATTTCTGTGTTTCATCAACACTCTGATAGTCCACAGATTACAGAATGCCTCCCGATGTGCATCGGAAACTACTACTGGTCTTCCAGGGAACGATCAAAGCGTAGACTGTTTGAGACATTACTCCTGGGGAAGAAAGTGCGCGTGGTGACTGTTGTATTCAATCCCGATGCAATTTCGGGTTTCATCAACACTCTGATGGTCCACAGATTTCAGAATGCCACCAGATGTGCATCGGAATCTAATACTGGTCTTCCAGGGAACGATCAAAGCGTTGACTGTTTGAGACATTACTCCCATGGAGGAAAGTGCGCATGGTGACTGTTGTATTCAATCCCGATGCAATTTCTGTGTTTCATCAACACTCTGATAGTCCACAGAGTACAGAAAGCCTCCAGATGTGCATCGGAAACTACTACTGGTCTTCCAGGGAACGATCAAAGCGTAGACTGTTAGAAACATTACTCCCATGGAGGAAAGTGCGCATGGAGACTGTTGTATTCAAACCCGATGCAATTTCTGTGTTTCATCAACTCTCTGATAGTCCACCGAGTACAGAAAGCCTCCAGATGTGCATCGGAAACTACTACTGGTCTTCCAGGGAACGGTCAAAGCGTAGACTGTTAGAAACGTTACTCCCATGGAGGAAAGTACGCATGGTGACTGTTGTATTCAATCCCGATGCAATTACTGTGTTTCATCAACACTCTGATAGTCTACACATTACAGAATGCTACCAGATGTGCATCGGAAACTACTACTGGTCTTCCAGGGAACGATCAAAGCGTAGATTGTTTGAGACATTACTCCTGTGGAGGAAAGTGCGCATTGTAACTGTTGTATTCAATCCCGATGCAATTTCTGTGTTTCATCAACACTCTGATAGTCCACAGATTACAGAATGCCTCCAGATGTACATCGGAAACTACTACTTGTCTTCCAGGGAACGATCAAATCGTAGAATGTTTGAGACATTACTACTGTGGAGCAAAGTGCGCATGGTGTCTGTTGTATTCAATCCCGATGCAATTTCTTTGTTTCATCAACACTCTGATAGTCCACAGATTACTGAATGCCTCCAAGTGTTCATCGGAAACTACTACTGGTCTTCCAGGGAACGATCAAAGTGTAGACTGTTTGAGACATTACTTTTACGGAGGAATGTGCGCATGGTGACTGTTGTATTCAATCCCGATGCAAATTTCTGTGTTTCATCAACACTCTGATACTCCACAGATTACAGAATGCCTCCAGATGTGCAGCGGAAACTACTACTGGTCTTCCAGGGAACGATCGAAGCGTAGGCTGTTTGAGACATTACTCCGATGGAGGAAAGTGCGCATGGTGACTGTTGTATTCAATCCCGATGCAATTTCTGTGTTTCATCAACACTCTGATAGTCCACAGAGTACAGAAAGCCTCCAGATTTGCATCGGAAACTACTACTGGTCTTCCAGGGAACGATCAAAGCGTAGACTGTTAGAAACATTACTCCCATGGAGGAAAGTGCGCATGGTGACTGTTGTATTCAATCCCCATTCAATTTCTGTGTTTCATTGACACTCTGATAGTCCACAGATTACAGAATGCCTCCAGATGTGCATCGGAAACTGCTACTGGTCTTCCAGGGGACGATCAAAGCGTAAACTCTTTGAAACGTTACTCCCATGGAGGAAAGTGCGCATGGTGACTGTTGTATTCAATCCCGATGCAATTTCTGTGTTTCATCAACACTCTTATAGTCAACAGATAACAGAATGCCTCCAGATGTGTATCGGAAACTAGTACTGGTCTTCCAGGGAACGATCAAAGCGTAGACTGTTTGAGACATTACTTTTATGGAGGAATGTGCTCATGGTGACTGTTGTATTCAATCCCGATGCAATTTCTGTGTTTCATCAACACTCTGATAGTCCACAGATTACAGAATGCCTCCAGATGTTAATCGGAAACTACTACTGGTCTTCCAGGGAACGATCAATGCGTAGACTGTTTATGACATTACTCCCATAGAGGAAAGTGGTCATGGTGACTGTTGTATTCAATCCCGATGCAATCTCTGTGTTTCATCAACACTCTGATAGTCCACAGATTACGGAAAGCCTCCAGATGAGCATCGGAAGCTACTACTGGTCTTCCAGGGAACGATCAAAGCGTAGACTGTTTCAGACATTACTCCCATGCAGGAAAGTGCGGATGGTGACTGTTGTATTCAATGCCGATGCAATTTCTGTGTTTCATCAACACTCTGATAGTCCACAGATTACATAATGCCACCAGATGTGCATCGGAAACTACTACTGGTCTTCCAGGGAACGATCAAATCGTAGACTGTTTGCGAATTACTCCCATGGAGGAAAGTGCGCATTGTAACTGTTGTATTCAATCCCGATGCTATTTCTGTGTTTCATCAACACTCTGATAGTCCACAGATTACAGAAAGCGTAAAGATGTGCATCGGAAACTACTACTGGTCTTCCAGGGAACGATCAAAGCGTAGACTGTTAGAGACATTACTCCCATGGCGGAAAGTGCGCATGGTAACTGTTGTATTCAATCCCGATGCAATTTCTGTGTTTCATCAACACTCTGATAGTCCACAGATTACAGAATGCCTCCCGATATGCATCGGAAACTACTACTGGTCTTCCAGGGAACGATCAAAGCGTAGACTGTTAGAAACATTACTCCCATGGAGGAAAGTGCGCATGGAGGCTGTTGTATTCAATCCCGATGCAACTTCTGTGTTTCATCAACACTCTGATAGTCCACCGAGTACAGAAAGCCTCCAGATGTGCTTTGGAAACTACTACTGGTCTTCCAGGGAACGGTCAAAGCGTAGACTGTTAGAAACGTTACTCCCATGGAGGAAAGTACGCATGGTGACTGTTGTATTCAATCCCGATGCAATTACTGTGTTTCATCAACACTCTGATAGTCTACACATTACAGAATGCTACCAGATGTGCATCGGAAACTACTACTGGTCTTCCAGGGAACGATCAAAGCGTAGACTGTTTGAGACATTACTTTTACGGAGGTATGTGCGAATGGTGACTGTTGTATTCAATCCCGATGCAATTTCTGTGTTTCATCAACACTCTGATACTCCACAGATTACAGAATGCCTCCAAATGTTAATCGGAAACTACTACTGATCTTACAGGGAACGATCAAATCGTAGACTGTTTGGGACATTACTCCCATGGAGGAAAGTGCGGATGGTGACTGTTGTATTCAATCCCGATGTAATTTCTGTGTTTCATCAACACTCTGATAGTCCACCGATTACAGAATGCCTCCAGATGTGCATCGGAAACTTCTACTGGTCTTCCAGGGAAAGATCAAAGCGTAGACTGTTTCAGACATTACTCCCATGCAGGAAAGTGCGGATGGTATCTGTCGTAATCAATCCCGATACATTTTCTGTGTTTCATCAACACTCTGATAGTCCACCGATTACAGAATGCCACCAGATGTGCATCGGAAACTACTACTGGTCTTCCAGGGAACGGTTAAAGCGTAGACTGTTTGAGAATTACTCCCATGGAGGAAAGTGCGCATGGTGACTGTTGTATTCAATCCCGATGCAATTTCTGTGTTTCATCAACACTCTTATAGTCAACAGATAACAGAATGCCTCCAGATGTGTATCGGAAACTACTACTGGTCTTCCAGGGAACGATCAAAGCGTAGACTGTTTGAGACATTACTTTTATGGAGGAATGTGCTCATGGTGACTGTTGTATTCAATCCCGATGCAATTTCTGTGTTTCATCAACACTCTGATAGTCCACAGATTACAGAATGCCTCCAGATGTTAATCGGAAACTACTACTGGTCTTCCAGGGAACGATCAATGCGTAGACTGTTTATGACATTACTCCCATAGAGGAAAGTGGTCATGGTGACTGTTGTATTCAATCCCGATGCAATCTCTGTGTTTCATCAACACTCTGATAGTCCACAGATTACGGAAAGCCTCCAGATGTGCATCGGAAGCTACTACTGGTCTTCCAGGGAACGATCAAAGCGTAGACTGTTTCAGACATTACTCCCATGCAGGAAAGTGCGGATGGTGACTGTTGTATTCAATGCCGATGCAATTTCTGTGTTTCATCAACACTCTGATAGTCCACAGATTACATAATGCCACCAGATGTGCATCGGAAACTACTACTGGTCTTCCAGGGAACGATCAAATCGTAGACTGTTTGCGAATTACTCCCATGGAGGAAAGTGCGCATTGTAACTGTTGTATTCAATCCCGATGCAATTTCTGTGTTTCATCAACACTCTGATAGTCCACAGATTACAGAAAGCGTAAAGATGTGCATCGGAAACTACTACTGGTCTTCCAGGGAACGATCAAAGCGTAGACTGTTAGAGACATTACTCCCATGGAGGAAAGTGCGCATGGTAACTGTTGTATTCAATCCCGATGCTATTTCTGTGTTTCATCAACACTCTGATAGTCCACAGATTACAGAATGCCTCCCGATATGCATCGGAAACTACTACTGGTCTTCCAGGGAACGATCAAAGCGTAGACTGTTTGGGACATTACTCCCATGGAGGAAAGTGCGCATGGTGACTGTTGTATTCTATCCCGATGCAATTTCTGTGTTTCATCAACACTCTGATATTCCACAGATTACAGAATGCCTCCAGATTTTAATCGGAAACTACAACTGGTCTTCCAGGGAACGATCACAGCGTAGACTGTTTGAGACATTACTCCCATGGAGGAAAGTGCGCATGGTGACTGTTGTACTCAATCCCGATGCAATTTCTGTGTTTCATCAACTTTTGATAGTCCACAGATTACGGAAAGCCTCCAGATGTGCATCGGAAACTACTACTGGGCTTCCAGGGAACGATCAAAGCGTAGACTGTTAGAGACATTACTCCCATGGAGGAAAGTGCGCATGGTGACTGTTGTATTCAATCCCGATGCAACATCTGTGTTTCATTAACACTCTGATGGTCCACAGTTTACAGAATGCCTCCAGATGTGCAACGGAAACTGCTACTGGTTTTCCATTGAACGATCAATGCGTAAACTCTTTGAAACATTACACCCATGGAGGAAAGTGCGCATGGTGACTGTTATATTCAATCCCGATGCTATTTCTGTGTTTCATCAACACTCTGATAGTCCACAGATTACAGAATGCCTCCCGATGTGCATCGGAAACTACTACTGGTCTTCCAGGGAACGATCAAAGCGTAGACTATTTGAGACATTACTCCTGGGGAAGAAAGTGCGCGTGGTGACTGTTGTATTTAATCCCGATGGAATTTCGGGTTTCATCAACACTCTGATGGTCCACAGATTTCAGAATGCCACCAGATGTGCATCGGAATCTAATACTGGTCTTCCAGGGAACGATCAAAGCGTTGACTGTTTGAGACATTACTCCCATGGAGGAAAGTGCGCATGGTGACTGTTGTATTCAATCCCGATGCAATTTCTGTGTTTCATCAACACTCTGATAGTCCACAGAGTACAGAAAGCCTCCAGATGTGCATCGGAAACTACTACTGGTCTTCCAGGGAACGATCAAAGCGTAGACTGTTAGAAACATTACTCCCATGGAGGAAAGTGCGCATGGAGACTGTTGTATTCAAACCCGATGCAATTTCTGTGTTTCATCAACTCTCTGATAGTCCACCGAGTACAGAAAGCCTCCAGATGTGCATCGGAAACTACTACTGGTCTTCCAGGGAACGGTCAAAGCGTAGACTGTTAGAAACGTTACTCCCATGGAGGAAAGTACGCATGGTGACTGTTGTATTCAATCCCGATGCAATTACTGTGTTTCATCAACACTCTGATAGTCTACACATTACAGAATGCTACCAGATGTGCATCGGAAACTTTTACTGGTCTTCCAGGGAACGATCAAAGCGTAGATTGTTTGAGACATTACTCCTGTGGAGGAAAGTGCGCATTGTAACTGTTGTATTCAATCCCGATGCAATTTCTGTGTTTCATCAACACTCTGATAGTCCACAGATTACAGAATGCCTCCAGATGTACATCGGAAACTACTACTTGTCTTCCAGGGAACGATCAAATCGTAGAATGTTTGAGACATTACTACTGTGGAGCAAAGTGCGCATGGTGTCTGTTGTATTCAATCCCGATGCAATTTCTTTGTTTCATCAACACTCTGATAGTCCACAGATTACTGAATGCCTCCAAGTGTTCATCGGAAACTACTACTGGTCTTCCAGGGAACGATCAAAGTGTAGACTGTTTGAGACATTACTTTTACGGAGGAATGTGCGCATGGTGACTGTTGTATTCAATCCCGATGCAAATTTCTGTGTTTCATCAACACTCTGATACTCCACAGATTACAGAAAGCGTAAAGATGTGCATCGGAAACTACTACTGGTCTTCCAGGGAACGATCAAAGCGTAGACTGTTAGAGACATTACTCCCATGGAGGAAAGTGCGCATGGTAACTGTTGTATTCAATCCCGATGCTATTTCTGTGTTTCATCAACACTCTGATAGTCCACAGATTACAGAATGCCTCCCGATATGCATCGGAAACTACTACTGGTCTTCCAGGGAACGATCGAAGCGTAGGCTGTTTGAGACATTACTCCGATGGAGGAAAGTGCGCATGGTGACTGTTGTATTCAATCCCGATGCAATTTCTGTGTTTCATCAACACTCTGATAGTCCACAGAGTACAGAAAGCCTCCAGATTTGCATCGGAAACTACTACTGGTCTTCCAGGGAACGATCAAAGCGTAGACTGTTAGAAACATTACTCCCATGGAGGAAAGTGCGCATGGTGACTGTTGTATTCAATCCCCATTCAATTTCTGTGTTTCATTGACACTCTGATAGTCCACAGATTACAGAATGCCTCCAGATGTGCATCGGAAACTGCTACTGGTCTTCCAGGGGACGATCAAAGCGTAAACTCTTTGAAACGTTACTCCCATGGAGGAAAGTGCGCATGGTGACAGTTGTATTAAATCCCGATGCAATTTTGTGTTTCATCAACACGCTGATAGTCCACAGATTACAGAATGCCTCCAGATGTTAATCGGAAACTACTACTGGTCTTCCAGGGAACGATCAAATCGTAGACTGTTTGCGACATTACTCCCATGGAGGAAAGTGCGGATGGTGACTGTTGTATTCAATCCCGATGCAATTTCTGTGTTTCATCAACACTCTGATAGTCCACAGATTGCAGAATGCCACCAGATGTTCATCGGAAACTACTACTGGTCTTCCAGGGAACGATCAAAGCGTAGACCGTTTGAGACATACCTCCCGTGGAGGAAAGTGCGCATGGTGACTGTTGTATTCTATCCCGATGCCATTTCTGTGTTTCATCAACACTCTGATAGTCCACAGATGACGGAAAGCCTTCAGATGTGCATCGGAAACTACTACTGGTCTTCCAGGGAACGATCACATCGTGGATTGTTTGAGAATTACTCCCATGGAGGAAAGTGCGCATGGTGACTGTTGTATTCAATCCCGATGCAATTACTGTGTTTCATCAACACTCTGATAGTCTACACATTACAGAATGCTACCAGATGTGCATCGGAAACTACTACTGGTCTTCCAGGGAACGATCAAAGCGTAGATTGTTTGAGACATTACTCCCATGGAGGAAAGTGCGCATGGTGACTGTTGTATTCAATCCCGATGCAACATCTGTGTTTCATTAACACTCTGATGGTCCACAGTTTACAGAATGCCTCCAGATGTGCAACGGAAACTGCTACTGGTTTTCCATTGAACGATCAAAGCGTAAACTCTTTGAAACATTACACCCATGGAGGAAAGTGCGCATGGTGACTGTTGTATTCAATCCCGATGCAACATCTGTGTTTCATCAACACTCTGATAGTCCACAGATTACAGAATGCCTCCCGATGTGCATCGGAAACTACTACTGGTCTTCCAGGGAACGATCAAAGCGTAGACTGTTTGAGACATTACTCCTGGGGAAGAAAGTGCGCGTGGTGACTGTTGTATTCAATCCCGATGCAATTTCGGGTTTCATCAACACTCTGATGGTCCACAGATTTCAGAATGCCACCAGATGTGCATCGGAATCTAATACTGGTCTTCCAGGGAACGATCAAAGCGTTGACTGTTTGAGACATTACTCCCATGGAGGAAAGTGCGCATGGTGACTGTTGTATTCAATCCCGATGCAATTTCTGTGTTTCATCAACACTCTGATAGTCCACAGAGTACAGAAAGCCTCCAGATGTGCATCGGAAACTACTACTGGTCTTCCAGGGAACGATCAAAGCGTAGACTGTTAGAAACATTACTCCCATGGAGGAAAGTGCGCATGGAGACTGTTGTATTCAAACCCGATGCAATTTCTGTGTTTCATCAACTCTCTGATAGTCCACCGAGTACAGAAAGCCTCCAGATGTGCATCGGAAACTACTACTGGTCTTCCAGGGAACGGTCAAAGCGTAGACTGTTAGAAACGTTACTCCCATGGAGGAAAGTACGCATGGTGACTGTTGTATTCAATCCCGATGCAATTACTGTGTTTCATCAACACTCTGATAGTCTACACATTACAGAATGCTACCAGATGTGCATCGGAAACTACTACTGGTCTTCCAGGGAACGATCAAAGCGTAGATTGTTTGAGACATTACTCCTGTGGAGGAAAGTGCGCATTGTAACTGTTGTATTCAATCCCGATGCAATTTCTGTGTTTCATCAACACTCTGATAGTCCACAGATTACAGAATGCCTCCAGATGTACATCGGAAACTACTACTGGTCTTCCAGGGAACGATCAAATCGTAGAATGTTTGAGACATTACTACTGTGGTTCAAAGTGCGCATGGTGTCTGTTGTATTCAATCCCGATGCAATTTCTTTGTTTCATCAACACTCTGATAGTCCACAGATTACTGAATGCCTCCAAGTGTTCATCGGAAACTACTACTGGTCTTCCAGGGAACGATCAAAGTGTAGACTGTTTGAGACATTACTTTTACGGAGGAATGTGCGCATGGTGACTGTTGTATTCAATCCCGATGCAAATTTCTGTGTTTCATCAACACTCTGATACTCCACAGATAACAGAATGCCTCCAGATGTGCAGCGGAAACTACTACTGGTCTTCCAGGGAACGATCGAAGCGTAGGCTGTTTGAGACATTACTCCGATGGAGGAAAGTGCGCATGGTGACTGTTGTATTCAATCCCGAAGCAATTTCTGTGTTTCATCAACACTCTCATAGTCCACAGAGTACAGAAAGCCTCCAGATTTGCATCGGAAACTACTACTGGTCTTCCAGGGAACGATCAAAGCGTAGACTGTTAGAAACATTACTCCCATGGAGGAAAGTGCGCATGGTGACTGTTGTATTCAATCCCCATTCAATTTCTGTGTTTCATTGACACTCTGATAGTCCACAGATTACAGAATGCCTCCAGATGTTAATCGGAAACTACTACTGGTCTTCCAGGGAACGATCAAAGCGTAGACCGTTTGAGACATACCTCCCGTGGAGGAAAGTGCGCATGGTGACTGTTGTATTCTATCCCGATGCAATTTCTGTGTTTCATCAACACTCTGATAGTCCACAGATGACGGAAAGCCTTCAGATGTGCATCGGAAACTACTACTGGTCTTCCAGGGAACGATCACATCGTGGATTGTTTGAGAATTACTCCCATGGAGGAAAGTGCGCATGGTGACTGTTGTATTCAATCCCGATGCAATTTCTGTGTTTCATCAACACTCTGATAGTCCACAGATTACAGAATGCCACCAGATGTTCATCGGAAACTACTACTGGTCTTCCAGGGAACGATCAAAGCGTAGACCGTTTGAGACATACCTCCCGTGGAGGAAAGTGCGCATGGTGACTGTTGTATTCTATCCCGATGCAATTTCTGTGTTTCATCAACACTCTGATAGTCCACAGATGACGGAAAGCCTTCAGATGTGCATCGGAAACTACTACTGGTCTTCCAGGGAACGATCACATCGTGGATTGTTTGAGAATTACTCCCATGGAGGAAAGTGCGCATGGTGACTGTTGTATTCAATCCCGATGCAATTTCTGTGTTTCATCAACACTTTGATACTCCACAGAATACAGAATTCCTCCAGATGTGCATCGGAAACTACTACAGGTCTTCCTGGGAACGATCAAAGCGTAGACTGTTGGAGACATTACTCCCATGGAGGAAAGTGGGATGGTGACTGTTGTATTCAATCCCGATGCATTTTCTGTGTTTCATCAACACTCTGATAGTCCACAGATTACAGAATGCCTCCAGATGTGCATCGGAAACTACTACTGGTCTTCCAGGGAACGATCACATCGTGGATTGTTTGAGAATTACTCCCATGGAGGAAAGTGCGCATGGTGACTGTTGTATTCAATCCCGATGCAATTTCTGTGTTTCATCAACACTTTGATACTCCACAGAATACAGAATTCCTCCAGATGTGCATCGGAAACTACTACAGGTCTTCCTGGGAACGATCAAAGCGTAGACTGTTGGAGACATTACTCCCATGGAGGAAAGTGGGATGGTGACTGTTGTATTCAATCCCGATGCATTTTCTGTGTTTCATCAACACTCTGATAGTCCACAGATTACAGAATGCCTCCAGATGTGCATCGGAAACTACTACTGGTCTTCCAGGGAACGATCAAAGCGAGGACTGTTTGAGACATTACTCGCATGGAGGAAAGTGCGCATGGTGACTGTTGTATTCAATCCCGATGCAATTTCTATGTTTCATCATCACTCTGATAGTCCACAGATTACAGAATTCCTCCAGATGTTAATTGGAAACTACTACTGGTCTTCCAGGGAACGACCGAAGCGTAGGCTGTTTGAGACATTACTCCCATGGAGGAAAGTGCGCATGGTGACTGTTGTATTCAATCCCGATGCAATTTCAGTGTTTCATCAACACTCTGATAGTCCACAAATTATAGAATGCATCCAGGTGTGCATCGGAAACTACGACTGGTCTTCCACGGAAAGATCAAATCGTAGACTGTGTGAGACATTACTTTTATGGAGGAATGTGCGCATGGTGTCTGTTGATTTCAATCCCGATGAAATTTCTGTGTTTCATCATTACTCTGATAGTCAACAGATTACGGAAAATCTCCAGATGTCCATCGGAAACTACTACTGGTCTTCCAGGGAACGATCAAAGCGTAGACTGTTTGAGACATTACTTTTATGGAGGAATGTGTGCATGGTGACTGTTGTATTCAATCCCGATGCAATTTCTGTGTTCATCAACACTCTGATAATCCACAGATTACAGAATGCCTCCAGATGTGCATCGGAAACTACTACTGGTCTTCCAGGGAACGATCAAAGCGTAGACTGTTTGAGACATAACTCCCGTGGAGGAAAGTGCGCATGGAGAATGTTGTATTCAATCCCGATGCAATTTCTATGTTTCATCAACACTCTGATAGTCCACAGATTACGGAAAGCCTCCAGATGTGCATCGGAAACTACTACTGGTCTTCCAGGGAACGATCAAAGCCTAGACTCTTAGAGACATTACTCACATGGAGTAAAGTGCGCATGGTGACTGTTGTATTCAATCCCGATGCAATTTCTGTGTTTCATCAACACTCTGATAGTCCACAGATTACAAGATGCCTCCAGATGTGCATCGGAAACTACTACTGGTCTTCCAGGGAACGATCAAAGCGAGGACTGTTTGAGACATTACTCGCATGGAGGAAAGTGAACATGGTGATTGTTGTATTCAATCCCGATGCAATTTCTATGTTTCATCATCACTCTGATAGTCCACAGTTTACAGAATTCCTCCAGATGTTAATTGGAAACTACTACTGGTCTTCCAGGGAACGACCGAAGCGTAGGCTGTTTGAGACATTACTCCCATGGAGGAAAGTGCGCATGGTGACTGTTGTATTCAATCCCGATGCAATTTCTGTGTTTCATCAACACTCTGATAGTCCACAAATTACAGAATGCATCCAGATGTGCATCGGAAACTACGACTGGTCTTCCAGGGAAAGATCAAATCGTAGACTGTGTGAGACATTACTTTTATGGAGGAATGTGCGCATGGTGTCTGTTGAATTCAATCCCGATGAAATTTCTGTGTTTCATCATTACTCTGATAGTCCACAGATTACGGAAAATCTCCAGATGTCCATCGGAAACTACTACTGGTCTTCCAGGGAACGATCAAAGCGTAGACTGTTTGAGACATAACTCCCGTGGAGGAAAGTGCGCATGGAGAATGTTGTATTCAATCCCGATGCAATTTCTATGTTTCATCAACACTCTGATAGTCCACAGATTACGGAAAGCCTCCAGATGTGCATCGGAAACTACTACTGGTCTTCCAGGGAACGATCAAAGCCTAGACTCTTAGAGACATTACTCACATGGAGTAAAGTGCGCATGGTGACTGTTGTATTCAATCCCGATGCAATTTCTGTGTTTCATCAACACTCTGATAGTCCACAGAGTACGGAAAGCCTCCAGATGTGCATCGGAAACTTTTAACGGTCTTCCAGGGAACGATCAAAGCGTAGATTGTTTGAGACATTACTCCCGTGGAGGAAAGTGCGCATGGTGACTGTTGTATTCAATCCCGATGCAATTTCTGTGTTTCATCAACACTCTAATAGTCCACAGATTACAGAATGCCTCCAGATGTTCATCGGAAACTACTACTGATCTTCCAGGGAACGATCAAAGCGTAGACTGTTTGAGACATTACTACCGCGGAGCAAAGTACGCGTGGTGTCTGTTGTATTCAATCCCGATGCAATTTCTGTGTTTCATCAACACTCTGATACTATACAGATTACAGAATGCCTCCAGATGTTAATCGGAAAGTACTACTGGTCTTCCAGGGAACGATCAAAGCGTAGACCGTTTGAGACATGCCTCCTGTGGAGGAAAGTGCGCATTGTGACTGTTGTATTCTATCCCGATGCAATTACTGTGTTGCATCAACACTCTGATAGTCCACAGATTACAGAATGCCACCAGATGTGCATCGGAAACTACTACTGGTCTTCCAGGGAACGATCAAAGCGTAGACTGTTGGAGACATTACTCCCATGGAGGAAACTTCGCATGGTGACTGTTGTATTCAATCCCGATGCAATTTCTGTGTTTTATGAACACTCTGATAGTCCACAGATTACAGAATGACTCCAGATGTGCATCGGAATCTACTACTGGTCTTCCAGGGAAAGATCAAAGCGAAGACTGTTTGCTACATTACTCGCATGGAGGAAATTGCGCATGCTGACTGTTGTATTCAATCCCGATGCTATTTCTCTGTTTCATCATCACTCTGATAGTCCACAGATTACAGAATGCCTCCAGATGTTAATTGGAAACTACTACTGGTCTTCCAGGGAACGACCAAAGCGTAGACTGTTTGAGACATTACTCCCATGGAGGAAAGTGCGGATGGCGACTGTTGTATTCAATCCCGATGCAATTTCTGTGTTTCAACAACACTCTGATAGTCCACAGATTACAGAATGCCTCCAGATGTTCATCGGAAACTACTACTGGTCTTCCAGGGAACGATCAAAGCCTAGACTGTTTGAGACATTACTTTTATGGAAGAATGTGTGCATGGTGACTGTTGTATTCAATCCCGATGCAATTTCTGTTTTCATCAACACTCTGATAATCCACAGATTACAGAATGCCTCCAGATGTGCATCGGAAACTACAACTGGTCTTCCAGGGAACGATCAAAGCGTAGACTGTTTGAGACATAACTCCCGTGGAGGAAAGTGCGCATGGTGCCTGTTGTATTCAATCCCGATGCAATTTCTATGTTTCATCAACACTCTGATAGTCCACAGATTACGGAAAGCCTCCAGATGTGCATCGGAAACTACTACTGGTCTTCCAGGGAACGATCAAAGCGTAGACTGTTAGAAACATTACTCCCATTGTGGAAAGTGCGCATGGTGACTGTTGTATTCAATCCCGATGCAATTACTGTGTTTCATCAACACTCTTATAGTCTACACATTGCAGAATGCTACCAGATGTGCATCGGAAACTACTACTGGGCTTCCAGGGAACGATCAAAGCGTAGATTGTTTGAGACATTACTCCCGTGGAGGAAAGTGCGCATGGTGACTGTTGCATTCAATCCCGATGCAATTTCTGTGTTTCATCAACACTCTGATAGTCCACAGAGTACAGAAAGCCTCCAGATGTGCATCGGAAACTACTACTGGTCTTCCAGGGAACGATCAAAGCGTAGACTGTCAGAAACATTACTCCCATGGAGGAAAGTGCGCATGGTGACTGTTGTTTTCAATCCCCATTCAATTTCTGTGTTTCATTGACACTCTGATAGTCCACAGATTACAGAATGCCTCCAGATGTGCATCGGAAACTGCTACTGGTCTTCCAGGGGACGATCAAAGCGTAAACTCTTTGAAACGTTACTCCCATGGAGGAAAGTGCGCATGGTGACAGTTGTATTAAATCCCGATGCAATTTTGTGTTTCATCAACACGCTGATAGTCCACAGATTACAGAATGCCTCCAGATGTGCATCGGAAACTACTACTGGTCTTCCAGGGAACGATCAAAGCGTAGACCGTTTGAGACATACCTCCCGTGGAGGAAAGTGCGCATGGTGACTGTTGTATTCTATCCCGATGCAATTTCTGTGTTTCATCAACACTCTGATAGTCCACAGATGACGGAAAGCCTTCAGATGTGCATCGGAAACTACTACTGGTCTTCCAGGGTACGATCACATCGTGGATTGTTTGAGAATTACTCCCATGGAGGAAAGTGCGCATGGTGACTGTTGTATTCAATCCCGATGCAATTTCTGTGTTTCATCAACACTTTGATACTCCACAGAATACAGAATTCCTCCAGATGTGCATCGGAAACTACTACAGGTCTTCCTGGGAACGATCAAAGCGAGGACTGTTTGAGACATTACTCGCATGGAGGAAAGTGCGCATGGTGACTGTTGTATTCAATCCCGATGCAATTTCTGTGTTTCATGAACACTCTGATAGTCCACAGATTACAGAATGCCTCAAGATGTGCATCGGAAACTACTACTGGTCTTCCAGGGAATGATCAAAGCGAGGACTGTTTGAGACATTACTCGCATGGAGGAAAGTGCGCATGGTGACTGTTGTATTCAATCCCGATGCAATTTCTATGTTTCTTCATCACTCTGATAGTCCACAGATTACAGAATTCCTCCAGATGTTAATTGGAAACTACTACTGGTCTTCCAGGGAACGACCGAAGCGTAGGCTGTTTGAGACATTACTCCCATGGAGGAAAGTGCGCATGGTGACTGTTGTATTCAATCCCGATGCAATTTCTGTGTTTCATCAACACTCTGATAGTCCACAAATTACAGAATGCATCCAGATGTGCATCGGAAACTACGACTGGTCTTCCAGGGAAAGATCAAAGCGTAGACTGTGTGAGACATTACTTTTATGGAGGAATGTGCGCATGGTGTCTGTTGAATTCAATCCCGATGAAATTTCTCTGTTTCATCATTACTCTGATAGTCCACAGATTACGGAAAATCTCCAGATGTCCATCGGAAACTACTACTGGTCTTCCAGGGAACGATCAAAGCGTAGACTGTTTGAGACATTACTTTTATGGAGGAATGTGTGCATGGTGACTGTTGTATTCAATCCCGATGCAATTTCTGTGTTCATCAACACTCTGATAATCCACAGATTACAGAATGCCTCCAGATGTGCATCGGAAACTACTACTGGTCTTCCAGGGAACGATCAAAGCGTAGACTGTTTGAGACATAACTCCCGTGGAGGAAAGTGCACATGGAGAATGTTGTATTCAATCCCGATGCAATTTCTATGTTTCATCAACACTCTGATAGTCCACAGATTACGGAAAGCCTCCAGATGTGCATCGGAAACTACTACTGGTCTTCCAGGGAACGATCAAAGCCTAGACTCTTAGAGACATTACTCCCATGGAGTAAAGTGAGCATGGTGACTGTTGTATTCAATCCCGATGCAATTTCTGTGTTTCATCAACACTCTGATAGTCCAGAAGAGTACGGAAAGCCTCCAGATGTGCATCGGAAACTTCTAATGGTCTTCCAGGGAACGATCAAAGCGTAGATTGTTTGAGACATTACTCCCGTGGAGGAAAGTGCGCATGGTGACTGTTGTATTCAATCCCGATGCAACTTCTGTGTTTCATCAACACTCTAATAGTCCACAGATTACAGAATGCCTCCAGATGTTCATCGGAAACTACTACTGATCTTCCAGGGAACGATCAAAACGTAGACTGTTTGAGACATTACTACTGTGGAGCAAAGTACGCGTGGTGTCTGTTGTATTCATTCCCGATGCAATTTCTTTGTTTCATCAACACTCTGATAATCCACAGATTACAGAATGCCTCCAGATGTTCATCGGAAACTACTACTGGTCTTCCAGGGAACGATCAAAGCGTAGACTGTTTGAGACATTACTTTTACTGAGGAATGTGCGAATGGTGACTGTTGTATTCAATCCCGATGCAATTTCTGTGTTTCATCAACACTCTGATACTCCACAGATTACAGAATGCCTCCAGATGTTAATCGGAAAGTACTACTGGTCTTCCAGGGAACGATCAAAGCGTAGACCGTTTGAGACATACCTCCCGTGGAGGAAAGTGCGCATTGTGACTGTTGTATTCTATCCCGATGCAATTACTGTGTTTCATCAACACTCTGATAGTCCACAGATTACAGAATGCCACCAGATGTGCATCGGAAACTACTACTGGTCTTCCAGGGAACGATCAAAGCGTAGACTGTTGGAGACATTACTCCCATGGAGGAAACTGCGCATGGTGACTGTTGTATTCAATCCCGATGCAATTTCTGTGTTTTATGAACACTCTGATAGTCCACAGATTACAGAATGACTCCAGATGTGCATCGGAATCTACTACTGGTCATCCAGGGAAAGATCAAAGCGAAGACTGTTTAAGACATTACTCGCATGGAGGAAAGTGCGCATGCTGACTGTTGTATTCAATCCCGATGCTATTTCTCTGTTTCATCATCACTCTGATAGTCCACAGATTACAGAATGCCTCCAGATGTTAATTGGAAACTACTACTGGTCTTCCAGGGAACGACCAAAGCGTAGACTGTTTGAGACATTACTCCCATGGCGGAAAGTGCGGATGGCGACTGTTGTATTCAATCCCGATGCAATTTCTGTGTTTCATCAACACTCTGATAGTCCACAGATTACAGAATGCCTCCAGATGTTCAACGGAAACTACTACTGGTCTTCCAGGGAACGATCAAAGCGTAGACTGTTTGAGACATTACTTTTATGGAGGAATGTGTGCATGGTGACTGTTGTATTCAATCCCGATGCAATTTCTGTTTTCATCAACACTCTGATAATCCACAGATTACAGAATGCCTCCAGATGTGCATCGGAAACTACAACTGGTCTTCCAGGGAACGATCAAAGCGTAGACTGTTTGAGACATAACTCCCGTGGAGGAAAGTGCGCATGGTGCCTGTTGTATTCAATCCCGATGCAATTTCTATGTTTCATCAACACTCTGATAGTCCACAGATTACGGAAAGCCTCCAGATGTGCATCGGAAACTACTACTGGTCTTCCAGGGAACGATCAAATCGTAGACTGTTAGAGACATTACTCCCATGGAGTAAAGTGCGCATGGTGACTGTTGTATTCAATCCCGATGCAATTTCTGTGTTTCATCAACACTCTGATAGTCCACAGATTACAGAATGCCTCCAGATGTGCAATTGAAACTTTTACTGGTCTTCTAATGAACGATCAAAGCATAGACTGTTTGAGACATTACTCCCATGGAGGAAACTGCGCATGGAGACTGTTGTATTCAATCCCGATGCAATTTCTGTGTTTCATCAACACTCTGATAGTCCACAGATTACAGAATGCCACCAGATGTGCATCGGAAACTACTACTGGTCTTCCAGGGAACGATCAAATCGTAGACTGTTTGAGACATTACTACTGTGGAGCAAAGTGCGCGTGGTGTCTGTTGTATTCAATCCCGATGGAATTTCTTTGTTTCATCAACACTCTTATAGTGTACAGATTACAGAATGCCTGCAGATGTTCATCGGAAACTACTACTGGTCTTCCAGGGAACGATCAAAGCGTAGACTGTTGGAGACATTACTCCCATGGTGGAAAGTGCGCATGATGACTGTTGTATTCAATCCCGATGCAATTACTGTGTTCCATCAACACTCTGATAGTCTACACATTGCAGAATGCTACCAGATGTGCATCGGAAACTACTACTGGGCTTCCAGGGATCGATCAAAGCGTAGATTGTTTGAGACATTACTCCCGTGGAGGAAAGTGCGCATGGTGACTGTTGTATTCAATCCCGATGCAATTTCTGTGTTTCATCAACACTCTAATAGTCCACAGATTACAGAATGCCTCTAGATGTTCATCGGAAACTACTACTGGTCTTCCAGGGAACGATCAAATCGTAGACTGTTTGAGACATTACTACTGTGGAGCAAAGTGCGCGTGGTGTCTGTTGTATTCAATCCCGATGGAATTTCTTTGTTTCATCAACACTCTTATAGTCCACAGATTACAGAATGCCTCCAGATGTTCATCGGAAACTACTACTGGTCTTCCAGGGAACGATCAAAGCGTAGACTGTTTGAGACATTACTTTTACGGAGGAATGTTCGAATGGTGACTGTTGTATTCAATCCCGATGCAATTTCTGTGTTTCATCAACACTCTGATACTCCACAGATTACAGAATGCCTCCAGATGTGCATCGGCAACTACTACTGGTCTTCCAGGGAACGATCAAATCGTAGACTGTTTGGGACATTACTCCCATGGAGGAAAGTGCGGATGGTGACTGTTGTATTCAATCCCGATGCAATTTCTGTGTTTCATCAACACTCTGATAGTCCACAGATTACAGAATGCCACCAGATGTGCATCTGAAACTACTACTGGTCTTCCAGGGAACGATCAAAGCGTAGACCGTTTGAGACATACCTCCCGTGGAGGAAAGTGCGCATTATGACTGTTGTATTCTATCCCGATACAATTTCTGTGTTTCATCAACACTCTGATAGTCCACAGATTACAGAATGCCACCAGATGTCCATCGGAAACTACTACTGGTCTTCCAGGGAACGATCAAAGCGTAGACTGTTGGAGACATTACTCCCATGGAGGAAAGTGCCCATGGTGACTGTCGTATTCAATCCCGATGCTATTTCTATGTTTCATCATCACTCTGATAGTCCACAGATTACAGAATGCCTCCAGATGTTAATTGGAAACTACAACTGGTCTTCCAGGGAACGACCGAAGCGTAGACTGTTTGAGACATTACTCCCATGGAGGAAAGTGCGCATGGTGACTGTTGTATTCAATCCCGATGCAATTTCTGTGTTTCATCAATACTCCGATAGTCCACAAATTACAGAATGCATCCAGATGTGCATCGGAAACTACGACTGGTCTTCCAGAGAACGATCAAAGCGTAGACTGTTTGAGACATTACTTTTATGGAGGAATGTGCGCATGGTGACTGTTGAATTCAATCCCAATGGAATTTCTGTGTTTCATCATCACTCTGATAGTCCACAGATTACAGAATGCCTCCAGATGTTCAATTGAAACTTTTACTGGTCTTCCAATGAACGATCAAAGCGTAGAGTGAGACATTACTCCCATGGAGGAAACTGCGCATGGAGACTGTTGTATTCAATCCCGATGCAATTACTGTGTTTCATCAACACTCTGATAGTCTACACATTACAGAATGCTACCAGATGTGCATCGGAAACTACTACTGGTCTTCCAGGGAACGATCAAAGCGTAGATTGTTTGAGACATTACTCCCTTGGAGGAAAGTGCGCATGGTGACTGTTGTATTCAATCCCGATGCAATTTCTGTGTTTCATCAACACTCTAATAGTCCACAGATTACAGAATGCCTCCAGATGTTCATCGGAAACTACTACTGGTCTTCCAGGGTACGATCAAATCGTAGACTGTTTGAGACATTACAACCGTGGAGGCAAGTGCGCGTATTGTCTGTTGTATTCAATCCCGATGCAATTTCTTTGTTTCATGAACTCTCTGATACTCCACAGATTACAGAATGCCACCAGATGTGAATCGGAAACTACTACTACTCTTCCAGGGAACGATCAAAGCGTAACTGTTTGAGACATACCTCCCATGGAGGAAAGTGCGCATGGTGACTGTTGTATTCAATCCCGATGCAATTTCTGTGTTTCATCAACACTCTGATAGTCCACAGATTACAGAATGCCACCAGATGTGCATCTGAAACTACTACTGGTCTTCCAGGGAACGATCAAAGCGTAGACCGTTTGAGACATACCTCCCGTGGAGGAAAGTGCGCATTATGACTGTTGTATTCTATCCCGATACAATTTCTGTGTTTCATCAACACTCTGATAGTCCACAGATTACAGAATGCCACCAGATGTGCATCGGAAACTACTACTGGTCTTCCAGGGAACGATCAAAGCGTAGACTGTTGGAGACATTACTCCCATGGAGGAAAGTGCACATGGTGACTGTCGTATTCAATCCCGATGCTATTTCTATGTTTCATCATCACTCTGATAGTCCACAGATTACAGAATGCCTCCAGATGTTAATTGGAAACTACAACTGGTCTTCCAGGGAACGACCGAAGCGTAGACTGTTTGAGACATTACTCCCATGGAGGAAAGTGCGCATGGTGACTGTTGTATTCAATCCCGATGCAATTTCTGTGTTTCATCAATACTCCGATAGTCCACAAATTACGGAATGCATCCAGATGTGCATCGGAAACTACGACTGGTCTTCCAGGGAACGATCAAAGCGTAGACTGTTTGAGACATTACTTTTATGGAGGAATGTGCGCATGGTGACTGTTGAATTCAATCCCGATGGAATATCTGTGTTTCATCATCACTCTGATAGTCCACAGATTACAGAATTCCTCCAGATGTTCAATTGAAACTTTTACTGGTCTTCCAATGAACGATCAAAGCGTAGAGTGAGACATTACTCCCATGGAGGAAACTGCGCATGGAGACTGTTGTATTCAATCCCGATGCAATTACTGTGTTTCATCAACACTCTGATAGTCTACACATTACAGAATGCTACCAGATGTGCATCGGAAACTACTACTGGTCTTCCAGGGAACGATCAAAGCGTAGATTGTTTGAGACATTACTCCCTTGGAGGAAAGTGCGCATGGTGACTGTTGTATTCAATCCCGATGCAATTTCTGTGTTTCATCAACACTCTAATAGTCCACAGATTACAGAATGCCTCCAGATGTTCATCGGAAACTACTACTGGTCTTCCAGGGTACGATCAAATCGTAGACTGTTTGAGACATTACAACCGTGGAGGCAAGTGCGCGTATTGTCTGTTGTATTCAATCCCGATGCAATTTCTTTGTTTCATCAACACTCTGATACTCCACAGATTACAGAATGCCTCCAGATGTGCATCGGAAACTACGACTGGTCTTCCAGAGAACGATCAAAGCGTAGACTGTTTGAGACATTACTTTTATGGAGGAATGTGCGCATGGTGACTGTTGAATTCAATCCCAATGGAATTTCTGTGTTTCATCATCACTCTGATAGTCCACAGATTACAGAATGCCTCCAGATGTTCAATTGAAACTTTTACTGGTCTTCCAATGAACGATCAAAGCGTAGAGTGAGACATTACTCCCATGGAGGAAACTGCGCATGGAGACTGTTGTATTCAATCCCGATGCAATTACTGTGTTTCATCAACACTCTGATAGTCTACACATTACAGAATGCTACCAGATGTGCATCGGAAACTACTACTGGTCTTCCAGGGAACGATCAAAGCGTAGATTGTTTGAGACATTACTCCCTTGGAGGAAAGTGCGCATGGTGACTGTTGTATTCAATCCCGATGCAATTTCTGTGTTTCATCAACACTCTAATAGTCCACAGATTACAGAATGCCTCCAGATGTTCATCGGAAACTACTACTGGTCTTCCAGGGTACGATCAAATCGTAGACTGTTTGAGACATTACAACCGTGGAGGCAAGTGCGCGTATTGTCTGTTGTATTCAATCCCGATGCAATTTCTTTGTTTCATGAACTCTCTGATACTCCACAGATTACAGAATGCCACCAGATGTGAATCGGAAACTACTACTACTCTTCCAGGGAACGATCAAAGCGTAACTGTTTGAGACATACCTCCCATGGAGGAAAGTGCGCATGGTGACTGTTGTATTCAATCCCGATGCAATTTCTGTGTTTCATCAACACTCTGATAGTCCACAGATTACAGAATGCCACCAGATGTGCATCTGAAACTACTACTGGTCTTCCAGGGAACGATCAAAGCGTAGACCGTTTGAGACATACCTCCCGTGGAGGAAAGTGCGCATTATGACTGTTGTATTCTATCCCGATACAATTTCTGTGTTTCATCAACACTCTGATAGTCCACAGATTACAGAATGCCACCAGATGTGCATCGGAAACTACTACTGGTCTTCCAGGGAACGATCAAAGCGTAGACTGTTGGAGACATTACTCCCATGGAGGAAAGTGCACATGGTGACTGTCGTATTCAATCCCGATGCTATTTCTATGTTTCATCATCACTCTGATAGTCCACAGATTACAGAATGCCTCCAGATGTTAATTGGAAACTACAACTGGTCTTCCAGGGAACGACCGAAGCGTAGACTGTTTGAGACATTACTCCCATGGAGGAAAGTGCGCATGGTGACTGTTGTATTCAATCCCGATGCAATTTCTGTGTTTCATCAATACTCCGATAGTCCACAAATTACGGAATGCATCCAGATGTGCATCGGAAACTACGACTGGTCTTCCAGGGAACGATCAAAGCGTAGACTGTTTGAGACATTACTTTTATGGAGGAATGTGCGCATGGTGACTGTTGAATTCAATCCCGATGGAATATCTGTGTTTCATCATCACTCTGATAGTCCACAGATTACAGAATTCCTCCAGATGTTCAATTGAAACTTTTACTGGTCTTCCAATGAACGATCAAAGCGTAGAGTGAGACATTACTCCCATGGAGGAAACTGCGCATGGAGACTGTTGTATTCAATCCCGATGCAATTACTGTGTTTCATCAACACTCTGATAGTCTACACATTACAGAATGCTACCAGATGTGCATCGGAAACTACTACTGGTCTTCCAGGGAACGATCAAAGCGTAGATTGTTTGAGACATTACTCCCTTGGAGGAAAGTGCGCATGGTGACTGTTGTATTCAATCCCGATGCAATTTCTGTGTTTCATCAACACTCTAATAGTCCACAGATTACAGAATGCCTCCAGATGTTCATCGGAAACTACTACTGGTCTTCCAGGGTACGATCAAATCGTAGACTGTTTGAGACATTACAACCGTGGAGGCAAGTGCGCGTATTGTCTGTTGTATTCAATCCCGATGCAATTTCTTTGTTTCATCAACACTCTGATACTCCACAGATTACAGAATGCCTCCAGATGTTAATCGGAAACTACTACTGGTCTTCCAGGGAACGATCAAATCGTAGACTGTTTGGGACATTACTCCCATGGAGGAAAGTGCGGATGGTGACTGTTGTATTCAATCCCGATGCAATTTCTGTGTTTCATCAAAACTCTGATAGTCCACAGATTACAGAATGCCACCAGATGTGCATCGGAAACTACTACTACTCTTCCAGGGAACGATCAAAGCGTAACTGTTTGAGACATACCTCCCATGAAGGAAAGTGCGCATGGTGACTGTTGTATTCAATCCCGATGCAATTTCTGTGTTTCATCAACACTCTGATAGTCCACAGATTAAAGAATGCATCCAGATGTGCATCGGAAACTTCAACTGGTCTTCCAGGGAACGATCAAATCGTAGACTGTTTGGGACATTACTCCCATGGAAGAAAGTGCGCATGGTGACTGTTGTATTCAATCCCGATGCAATTTCTGTGTTTCATCGACACTCTGATAGTCCACAGATTGCAGAATGCCACCAGATGTGCATCGGAAACTGCTACTGGTCTTCCAGGGTACGATCAAAGCGTAGACCGTTTGAGACATACCTCCCGTGGAGGAAAGTGCGCATTGTGACTGTTGTATTCTATCCCGATGCAATTTCTGTGTTTCATCAACACTCTGATAGTCCACAGATTACAGAATGCCACCAGTTGTGCATCGGAAACTACTACTGGTCTTCCAGGGAACGATCACAGCGTGGACTGTTTGAGAATTACTCCCATGGAGGAAAGTGCGCATGGTGACTGTTGTATTCAATCCCGATGCAATTTCTGTGTTTCATCAACACTCTGATAGTCCACAGATTACAGAATGCATCCAGATGTGCATTGGAAACTACGACTGTTCTTCCAGGGAACGATCAAAGCGTAGACTGTTTGAGACATTACTTTTATTGAGGAATGTGCGCATGGTGACTGTTGAATTCAATCCCGATGGAATTTCTGTGTTTCCTCAACACTCAGATAGTCCACAGATTACAGAATGCCTCCAGATGTTCACCGGAAATTACTACTGGTCTTCCAGGGAACGATCAAAGCAAAGACTGTTTGAGACATTACTTTTATGGAGGAATGTGTGCATGGTGACTGTTGTATTCAATCCCGATGCAATTTCTGTGTTTCATCAACACCCTGATAATCCACCGATAACAGAATGCCTCCAGATGTGCATCGGAAACTACTACTGGTCTTCCAGGGAACGATCAAAGCGTAGACTGTTTGAGACATACCTCCCATGGAGGAAAGTGCGCATGGTGACTGTTATATTCAATCCTGATGCAATTTTAGTGTTTCATCAACACTCTGTCAGCCCACAGATTACAGAATGCCACCAGATGTGCATCGGAAACTACTACTGGTGTTCCAGGTAACGATCAAAAGCGTAGACTGTTTGAGAATTACTCCCATGGAGGAAAGTGCGCATGGTGACTGTTGTATTCAATCCCGATGCAATTTCTGTGTTTCATCAACACTCTGATAGTCCACAGATTACAGAATGCCACGAGATGTGCATCGGAAACTACTACTGGTCTTCCAGGGAACGATCAAATCGAAGACTGTTTGAGACATTACTCCCATGGAGGAAAGTGCGGATGGTGACTGTTGTATTCAATCCCGAAGCAATTTCTGTGTTTCATCAACACTCTGATAGTCCACATATTACAGAATCCCACCAGATGTGCATCGGAAACTACTACTACTCTTCCAGGGAACGATCAAAGCGTAACTGTTTGAGACATACCTCCCATGGAGGTAAGTGCGCATGGTAACTGTTGTATTCAATCCCGATGCAATTTCTGTGTTTCATCAACACTCTGATAGTCCACAGATTACAGAATGACACCAGGTGTGCATCGGAAATTACTACTGGTCTCCTAGGGAACGATCAAATCGTGGACTGATTGAGAATTACTCCCATGGAGGAAAGTGCGGATGGTCACTGTTGTATTCAATCCCGATGCCATTTCTGTGTTTCATTAACACTCTGATAGTCCACAGATTACAGAATGCATCCAGATGTGCATCGGAAACTTCTACTGGTCTTCCAGGGAAAGATCAAAGCGTAGACTCTTTGAGACATTAAACCCATGGAGGAAAGTTAGATGGTGACTGTTGTATTCAATCCCGATGCAATTTCTGTGTTTCACAACACTCTGATAGTCCACAGATTACAAAATGCCTGAAGATGTGCATCGGAAACTACTACTGGTCTTCCAGGGAACGATCATAAGCGTAGACTGTTTGAGATTTTACTTTTATGGAGGAATATGCACATGGTGACTGTTGTATTCAATCCCGATGTAATTTCTGTGTTTCATCAACACTCTGATAGTCCACAGATTACAGAATGCCTCCAGATGTGCATCGGAAACTACTACTGGTCGTTCAGGTAACGATCAAAGCGTAAACTCTTTAAGACATTACTCCCATGGAGGAAAGTGCGCATGGTAACTGTTGTATTCAATCCCGTTGCATTTTCTGTGTTTCGTCTACACCCTGATAGTAAACAGATTACAGAAAGGCACGTGATGTGCATCAGAAACTACTACTGGTCTTCCCGGGAACGATCAAAGCGTCGGCTGTTTGAGACATACCTCCCGTTGAGGAAAGTGCGCGTGGTGACTGTTGTATTCAATCCCGAAGCTATTTCTGTGTTTCATCAACACTCTGATAGTCCACAGATTACAGAATGCCACCAGATGTGCATCGGAAACTACTACTGGTCTTCCAGGGAACGGTCAAACCGTAGACTGTTTGAGAATTACTCCCATGGAGAAAAGTGCGCATGGTGACTGTTGTATTCAATCCCGATGCAATTTCTGTGTTTCATCAACACTCTGATAGTCCACAGATTACAGAAAGACTCCAGATGTGCATCGGAAACTACTACTGGTCTTCCAGGGAACGATCAAAACTTAGACTGTTAGAGACATTACTCCCATGGAGGAAAGAGCGCATGGTAACTGTTGTATTCAAAACCCGATGCAATTTCTGTGTTTCATCTGCACTCTGATACTCCACAGTTTACAGAATGCCTCCAGATGTTCATCGGAAACTACAACCGGTCTTCCAGGGAACAGTCAAAGCGTAGACTGTTTGATACATACCTCCCGTGGAGGAAAGTGCGCATGGTGAATGTTGTATTCAATCCCGTTGCAATTTCTGTGATTCATCAACACTCTGATAGTCCACAGATTACAGAATGCCACCAGATGTGCATCGGAATCCACTACTGGTCTTCCAGGGAACGATCAAAACGTAGACTGTTTGAGACATTACTCCCATGGAGGAAAGTGCGTATGGTGGCTGTTGTATTCAATCCCGATGCAATTTCTGTGTTTCATCAACACTCTGAGAGTCCACAGATTACAGAATGCCTCCAGATGTTAATCGGAAACTACTACTGGTCTTCCAGGGAACGATCAAAGCGTAGACTGTTTGGGACATTACTCCCATATAGGAAAGTGCGCATGGTGACTGTTGTATTCAATCCCGATGCAATTTCTGTGTTTCATCAACACTCTGATAGTCCACAGATTACGGAAAGCCTCCAGATGCGCATCGGAAACTACTACTGGTCTTCCAGGGAACGATCAAAGCGTAGACTGTTAGAGACATTACTCCCATGGAGTAAAGTGCGCATGGAGACTGTTGTATTCAATCCCGATGCAATTTCTGTGTTTCATCAACACTCTGATAGTCCAAAGATTACTGAATGCCTGAAGATGTGCATCGGAAACTACTACTGGTCTTTCAGGGAACGATCAAAGCGTAAACTCTTTGAGACATTCCTCCCATGGAAGAAAGTGCGCATGGTAACTGTTGTAATAAATCCCGATGCATTTTCTGTGCTTCATCAACACTCTGATAGTCCACAGATTACAGAATGCCTCGAGATGTGCATCGGAAACTACTACTGGTCTTTAAGGGAGCGATCAAAGCGTAGACTGTTTCAGACATTACTCCCATGCAGGAAACTGCGGATGGTGACTGTTGTATTCAATCCCGATGCAGTTTCTGTGTTTCATCAACACTCTGATAGTCCACAGATTACAGAATGCCACCAGATCTGCATCGGAAACTACTACTGGTTTTCCAGGGAACGATTAAAGCGTCGACTGTTTGAGACATACCTCCCATGGAGGAAAGTGCGCATGGTGACTGTTGTATTTAATCCCGAAGCAATTTCTGTGTTTCATCAACACTCTGATAGTCCACAGATTACAGAATGCCACCAGATGTGCATTGGAAACTACTACTGGTCTTCCAGGGAACGATCAAAGAGTAGACTGTTTGGGACATTACTCCCATGGAGGAAAGGGCGCATGGTGACTGTTGTATTCAATCCCGATGCAATTTCTGTGTTTCATCAACACTCTGATAGTCCACAGATTACAGAATGCCTCCAGATGTGCATCGGAAACTACTACTGGTCTTCCAGGGAACGATCAAAGACTAGACTGTATGAGACATTACTTTCATGGAGGAATGTGCTCATGGTGACTGTTGTATTCAATCACGATGCAATTTCTGTGTTTCATCAACACTCTGATAGTCCACAGATTACGGAAAGCCTCCAGATGCGCATCGGAAACTACTACTGGTCTTCCAGGGAACGATCAAAGCGTAGACTGTTAGTGACATTACTCCCATGGAGTAAAGTGCGCATGGAGACTGTTGTATTCAATCCCGATGCAATTTCTGTGTTTCATCAACACTCTGATAGTCCACAGATTACTGAATGCCTGAAGATGTGCATCGGAAACTACTACTGGTCTTTCAGGGAACGATCAAAGCGTATACTCTTTGAGACATTCCTCCCATGGAAGAAAGTGCGCATGGTAACTGTTGTAATAAATCCCGATGCATTTTCTGTGCTTCATCAACACTCTGATAGTACACAGATTACAGAATGCCACGAGATGTGCATCGGAAACTACTACTGGTCTTTAAGGGAACGATCAAAGCGTAGACTGTTTCAGACATTACTCCCATGCAGGAAACGGCGGATGGTGACTGTTGTATTCAATCCCGATGCAGTTTCTGTGTTTCATCAACACTCTGACAGTCCACAGATTACAGAATGCCACCAGATCTGCATCGAAAACTACTACTGGTCTTCCAGGGAACGATTAAAGCGTCGACTGTTTGAGACATACCTCCCGTGGAGGAAAGTGCGCATGGTGACTGTTGTATTTAATCCCGAAGCAATTTCTGTGTTTCATCAACACTCTGATGGTCCACAGATTACAGAAAGACTCCAGATGTGCATCGGAAACTACTACTGGTCTTCCAGGGAACGATCAAAACTTAGACTGTTAGAGACATTACTCCCATGGAGGAAAGAGCGCATGGTAACTGTTGTATTCAAAACCCGATGCAATTTCTGTGTTTCATCTGCACTCTGATACTCCACAGTTTACAGAATGCCTCCAGATGTTCATCGGAAACTACAACCGGTCTTCCAGGGAACAGTCAAAGCGTAGACTGTTTGATACATACCTCCCGTGGAGGAAAGTGCGCATGGTGAATGTTGTATTCAATCCCGTTGCAATTTCTGTGATTCATCAACACTCTGATAGTCCACAGATTACAGAATGCCACCAGATGTGCATCGGAATCCACTACTGGTCTTCCAGGGAACGATCAAAACGTAGACTGTTTGAGACATTACTCCCATGGAGGAAAGTGCGTATGGTGGCTGTTGTATTCAATCCCGATGCAATTTCTGTGTTTCATCAACACTCTGAGAGTCCACAGATTACAGAATGCCTCCAGATGTTAATCGGAAACTACTACTGGTCTTCCAGGGAACGATCAAAGCGTAGACTGTTTGGGACATTACTCCCATATAGGAAAGTGCGCATGGTGACTGTTGTATTCAATCCCGATGCAATTTCTGTGTTTCATCAACACTCTGATAGTCCACAGATTACGGAAAGCCTCCAGATGCGCATCGGAAACTACAACTGGTCTTCCAGGGAACGATCAAAGCGTAGACTGTTAGAGACATTACTCCCATGGAGTAAAGTGCGCATGGAGACTGTTGTATTCAATCCCGATGCAATTTCTGTGTTTCATCAACACTCTGATAGTCCAAAGATTACTGAATGCCTGAAGATGTGCATCGGAAACTACTACTGGTCTTTCAGGGAACGATCAAAGCGTAAACTCTTTGAGACATTCCTCCCATGGAAGAAAGTGCGCATGGTAACTGTTGTAATAAATCCCGATGCATTTTCTGTGCTTCATCAACACTCTGATAGTCCACAGATTACAGAATGCCTCGAGATGTGCATCGGAAACTACTACTGGTCTTTAAGGGAGCGATCAAAGCGTAGACTGTTTCAGACATTACTCCCATGCAGGAAACTGCGGATGGTGACTGTTGTATTCAATCCCGATGCAGTTTCTGTGTTTCATCAACACTCTGATAGTCCACAGATTACAGAATGCCACCAGATCTGCATCGGAAACTACTACTGGTTTTCCAGGGAACGATTAAAGCGTCGACTGTTTGAGACATACCTCCCATGGAGGAAAGTGCGCATGGTGACTGTTGTATTTAATCCCGAAGCAATTTCTGTGTTTCATCAACACTCTGATAGTCCACAGATTACAGAATGCCACCAGATGTGCATTGGAAACTACTACTGGTCTTCCAGGGAACGATCAAAGAGTAGACTGTTTGGGACATTACTCCCATGGAGGAAAGTGCGCATGGTGACTGTTGTATTCAATCCCGATGCAATTTCTGTGTTTCATCAACACTCTGATAGTCCACAGATTACAGAATGCCTCCAGATGTGCATCGGAAACTACTACTGGTCTTCCAGGGAACGATCAAAGACTAGACTGTATGAGACATTACTTTCATGGATGAATGTGCTCATGGTGAATGTTGTATTCAATCACGATGCAATTTCTGTGTTTCATCAACACTCTGATAGTCCACAGATTACGGAAAGCCTCCAGATGCGCATCGGAAACTACTACTGGTCTTCCAGGGAACGATCAAAGCGTAGACTGTTAGAGACATTACTCCCATGGAGTAAAGTGCGCATGGAGACTGTTGTACTCAATCCCGATGCAATTTCTGTGTTTCATCAACACTCTGATAGTCCACAGATTACTGAATGCCTGAAGATGTGCATCGGAAACTACTACTGGTCTTTCAGGGAACGATCAAAGCGTATACTCTTTGAGACATTCCTCCCATGGAAGAAAGTGCGCATGGTAACTGTTGTAATAAATCCCGATGCATTTTCTGTGCTTCATCAACACTCTGATAGTACACAGATTACAGAATGCCACGAGATGTGCATCGGAAACTAGTACTGGTCTTTAAGGGAACGATCAAAGCGTAGACTGTTTCAGACATTACTCCCATGCAGGAAACGGCGGATGGTGACTGTTGTATTCAATCCCGATGCAGTTTCTGTGTTTCATCAACACTCTGACAGTCCACAGATTACAGAATGCCACCAGATCTGCATCGAAAACTACTACTGGTCTTCCAGGGAACGATTAAAGCGTCGACTGTTTGAGACATACCTCCCGTGGAGGAAAGTGCGCATGGTGACTGTTGTATTTAATCCCGAAGCAATTTCTGTGTTTCATCAACACTCTGATGGTCCACAGATTACAGAATGCCACCAGATGTGCATCGGAAACTACTACTGGTCTTCCAGGGAACGATCAAAGTGTAGGCTGTTTGGGACATTACTCCCATGGAATAAAGTGCGCATGGTGACTGTTGTATTCAATCCCGATGCAATTTCTGTGTTTCATCAAGACTCTGATAGTCCACAGATTACAGAATGCCTCCAGATGTGCATCGGAAACTACTACTGGTCTTCCAGGGAACGGTCAAAGACTAGACTGTATGAGACACTACTTTCATGGAGGAATATGCTCATGGTGACTGTTGTATTCAATCACGATGCAATTTCTGTGTTTCATCAACACTCTGATAGTCCACAGATTACAGAATGCCTCCAGTTGTGCAACGGAAACTGCTACTGGTCTTCCAGGGATCGATCAAAGCGTAGACTGTTTGGGACATTACTCCCATGGAGGAAAGTGCGCATGGTGACTGTTGTATTCAATCCCGATGCAATTTCTGTTTTTCGTCAACTCTCTGATAGTCCACAGATTACGGAAAGCCTCCAGATGTGCATTGGAAGCTACTACTGGTCTTCCAGGGAACGATCAAAGCGTAGACTGTTAGAGACATACTCCCATGGAGTAAAGTGCGCATGGTGACTGTTGTATTCAATCCCGATGCAATTTCTGTGTTTTATCAACACTCCGATAGTCCACAGATTACAGAATGCCACCAGATGTGCAATTGAAACTTTTACTGGTCTTCCAGGGAACGATCAAAGCGTAGACTGTTTGAGACATTACTCCCATGGAGGAAACTGCGCATGGAGACTGTTGTATTCAATCCCGATGCAATTTCTGTCTTTCATCAACACTCTGATAGTCCACAGATTACAGAATGCCACCAGATGTGCATCGGAGACTACTACTGGTCTTCCACGGAACGATCAAATCGTACACTGTTTGAGACATTATTCCGTGGAGGAAAATGCGCATGGTGACTGTTGCATTCAATCCCGATGTAATTTCTTTGTTTCATCAACACTCTGATAGTCCACGGATTACAGAATGCCTCCAGATGTTCATCGGAAACAACTACTGGTCTTCCAGGGAACGATCAAAGCGTAGACTGTTTGAGACATTACTTTTACGGAGGAATGTGCGAATGGTGACTGTTGTATTCAATCCCGATGCAATTTCTGTGTTTCATCAACACTCTGATACTCCACAGATTACAGAATGCCACCAGATGTGCATCGGAAACTACTACTGGTCTTCCAGGGAACGATCAAAGCGTAGACCGTTTGAGACATACCTGCCGTGGAGGAAAGTGCGCATTGTGACTGTTGTATTCTATCCCGATGCAATTTCTGTGTTTCATCAACACTCTGATAGTCCACAGATTACAGAATGCCATCAGATGTGCATCGGAAACTACTACTGGTCTTCCAGGGAACGATCAAAGCGTAGACTGTTGGAGACATTACTCCCATAGAGGAAAGTGCGCATGGTGACTGTTGTATTCAATCCCGATGCTATTTCTATGTTTCATCATCACGCTGATAGTCCACAGATTACAGAATGCCTCCAGATGTTAATTGGAAACTACTACTGGTCTTCCAGGGAACGACCAAAGCGTAGACTGTTTTAGACATTACTCCCATGGAGGAAAGAGCGCATGGTGACTGTTGTATTCAATCCCGATGCAATTTCTGTGTTTCATCAACACTCTGATAGTCCACAAATTACAGAATGCATCCAGATGTGCATCGGAAACTACGACTGGTCTTCCAGGGAACGATCAAAGCGTAGACTGTTTGAGACATTACTTTTATGGAGGAATGTGCGCATGGTGACTGTTGAATTCAATCCCGATGGAATTTCTGTGTTTCATCATCACTCTGATAGTCCACAGATTACAGAATTCCTCCAGATGTTCATCGGAAACTACTACTGGTCTTCCAGGGAACGATCAAAGCGTAGACTGTTTGAGACATTACTTTTATGGAGGAATGTGTGCATGGTGACAGTTGTATTCAATCCCGATGCAATTTCTATGTTTCATCAACACTCTGATAGTCCACAGATTACGGAAGGCCTCCAGATGTGCATCGGAAACTACTACTGGTCTTCCAGGGAACGATCAAAGCGTAGACTGTCAGAGACATTACTCCCATGGAGTAAAGTGCGCATGGTGTCTGTTGTATTCAATCCCGATGCAATTTCTGTGTTTCATCAACACTCTGATAGTCCACAGATTACAGAATGCCTCCAGATGTTAATTGGAAACTACTACTGGTCTTCCAGGGAACGACCAAAGCGTAGACTGTTTTAGACATTACTCCCATGGAGGAAAGTGCGCATGGTGAATGTTGTATTCAATCCCGATGCAATTTCTGTGTTTCATCAACACTCTGATAGTCCACAAATTACAGAATGCATCCAGATGTGCATCGGAAACTACGACTGGTCTTCCAGGGAACGATCAAAGCGTAGACTGTTTGAGACATTACTTTTATGGAGGAATGTGTGCATGGTGACAGTTGTATTCAATCCCGATGCAATTTCTATGTTTCATCAACACTCTGATAGTCCACAGATTACGGAAGGCCTCCAGATGTGCATCGGAAACTACTACTGGTCTTCCAGGGAACGATCATAAGCGTAGACTGTTTGAGATTTTACTTTTATGGAGGAATATGCACATGGTGACTGTTGTATTCAATCCCGATGTAATTTCTGTGTTTCATCAACACTCTGATAGTTCACAGATTACAGAATGCCTCCAGATGTGCATCGGAAACCACTACTGGTCGTTCAGGTAACGATCAAAGCGTAAACTCTTTAAGACATTACTCCCATGGAGGAAAGTGCGCATGGTAACTGTTGTATTCAATCCCGTTGCATTTTCTGTGTTTCGTCTACACCCTGATAGTAAACAGATTACAGAAAGGCACGTGATGTGCATCAGAAACTACTACTGGTCTTCCCGGGAACGATCAAAGCTTCGGCTGTTTGAGACATACCTCCCGTTGAGGAAAGTGCGCATGGTGACTGTTGTATTCAATCCCGAAGCTATTTCTGTGTTTCATCAACACTCTGATAGTCCACAGATTACAGAATGCCACCAGATGTGCATCGGAAACTACTACTGGTCTTCCAGGGAACGGTCAAACCGTAGACTGTTTGAGAATTACTCCCATGGAGGAAAGTGCGAATGGTGACTGTTGTATTCAATCCCGATGCAATTTCTGTGTTTCATCAACACTCTGATAGTCCACAGATTACAGAAAGACTCCAGATGTGCATCGGAAACTACTACTGGTCTTCCAGGGAACGATCAAAGCTTAGACTGTTAGAGACATTACTCCCATGGAGGAAAGAGCGCATGGTAACTGTTGTATTCAAAACCCGATGCAATTTCTGTGTTTCATTTGCACTCTGATACTCCACAGTTTACAGAATGCCTCCAGATGTTCATCGGAAACTACAACCGGTCTTCCAGGGAACAGTCAAAGCGTAGACTGTTTGATACATACCTCCCGTGGAGGAAAGTGCGCATGGTGAATGTTGTATTCAATCCCGTTGCAATTTCTGTGATTCATCAACACTCTGATAGTCCACAGATTACAGAATGCCACCAGATGTGCATCGGAATCCACTACTGGTTTTCCAGGGAACGATCAAAACGTAGACTGTTTGAGACATTACTCCCTTGGAGGAAAGTGCGTATGGTGGCTGTTGTATTCAATCCCGATGCAATTTCTGTGTTTCATCAACACTCTGAGAGTCCACAGATTACAGAATGCCTCCAGATGTTAATCGGAAACTACTACTGGTCTTCCAGGGAACGATCAAAGCGTAGACTGTTTGGGACATTACTCCCATATAGGAAAGTGCGCATGGTGACTGTTGTATTCAATCCCGATGCAATTTCTGTGTTTCATCAACACTCTGATAGTCCACAGATTACGGAAAGCCTCCAGATGCGCATCGGAAACTACTACTGGTCTTCCAGGGAACGATCAAAGCGTAGACTGTTAGAGACATTACTCCCATGGAGTAAAGTGCGCATGGAGACTGTTGTATTCAATCCCGATGCAATTTCTGTGTTTCATCAACACTCTGATAGTCCAAAGATTACTGAATGCCTGAAGATGTGCATCGGAAACTACTACTGGTCTTTCAGGGAACGATCAAAGCGTAGACTGTTTGAGACATTACTTTTATGGAGGAATGTGTGCATGGTGACAGTTGTATTCAATCCCGATGCAATTTCTATGTTTCATCAACACTCTGATAGTCCACAGATTACGGAAGGCCTCCAGATGTGCATCGGAAACTACTACTGGTCTTTAAGGGAGCGATCAAAGCGTAGACTGTTTCAGACATTACTCCCATGCAGGAAACTGCGAATGGTGACTGTTGTATTCAATCCCGATGCAATTTCTGTGTTTCATCAACACTCTGATACTCCACAGATTACAGAATGCCACCAGATGTGCATCGGAAACTACTACTGGTCTTCCAGGGAACGATCAAAGCGTAGACCGTTTGAGACATACCTGCCGTGGAGGAAAGTGCGCATTGTGACTGTTGTATTCTATCCCGATGCAATTTCTGTGTTTCATCATCACTCTGATAGTCCACAGATTACAGAATGCCTCCAGATGTTCATCGGAAACTACTACTGGTCTTCCAGGGAACGATCAAAGCGTAGACTGTTTGAGACATTACTTTTATGGAGGAATGTGTGCATGGTGACAGTTGTATTCAATCCCGATGCAATTTCTATGTTTCATCAACACTCTGATAGTCCACAGATTACGGAAGGCCTCCAGATGTGCATCGGAAACTACTACTGGTCTTCCAGGGAACGATCAAAGCGTAGACTGTCAGAGACATTACTCCCATGGAGTAAAGTGCGCATGGTGTCTGTTGTATTCAATCCCGATGCAATTTCTGTGTTTCATCAACACTCTGATAGTCCACAGATTACAGAATGCCTCCAGATGTTAATTGGAAACTACTACTGGTCTTCCAGGGAACGACCAAAGCGTAGACTGTTTTAGACATTACTCCCATGGAGGAAAGTGCGCATGGTGAATGTTGTATTCAATCCCGATGCAATTTCTGTGTTTCATCAACACTCTGATAGTCCACAAATTACAGAATGCATCCAGATGTGCATCGGAAACTACGACTGGTCTTCCAGGGAACGATCAAAGCGTAGACTGTTTGAGACATTACTTTTATGGAGGAATGTGTGCATGGTGACAGTTGTATTCAATCCCGATGCAATTTCTATGTTTCATCAACACTCTGATAGTCCACAGGTTACGGAAGGCCTCCAGATGTGCATCGGAAACTACTACTGGTCTTCCAGGGAACGATCATAAGCGTAGACTGTTTGAGATTTTACTTTTATGGAGGAATATGCACATGGTGACTGTTGTATTCAATCCCGATGTAATTTCTGTGTTTCATCAACACTCTGATAGTTCACAGATTACAGAATGCCTCCAGATGTGCATCGGAAACCACTACTGGTCGTTCAGGTAACGATCAAAGCGTAAACTCTTTAAGACATTACTCCCATGGAGGAAAGTGCGCATGGTAACTGTTGTATTCAATCCCGTTGCATTTTCTGTGTTTCGTCTACACCCTGATAGTAAACAGATTACAGAAAGGCACGTGATGTGCATCAGAAACTACTACTGGTCTTCCCGGGAACGATCAAAGCGTCGGCTGTTTGAGACATACCTCCCGTTGAGGAAAGTGCGCATGGTGACTGTTGTATTCAATCCCGAAGCTATTTCTGTGTTTCATCAACACTCTGATAGTCCACAGATTACAGAATGCCACCAGATGTGCATCGGAAACTACTACTGGTCTTCCAGGGAACGGTCAAACCGTAGACTGTTTGAGAATTACTCCCATGGAGGAAAGTGCGCATGGTGACTGTTGTATTCAATCCCGATGCAATTTCTGTGTTTCATCAACACTCTGATAGTCCACAGATTACAGAAAGACTCCAGATGTGCATCGGAAACTACTACTGGTCTTCCAGGGAACGATCAAAGCTTAGACTGTTAGAGACATTACTCCCATGGAGGAAAGAGCGCATGGTAACTGTTGTATTCAAAACCCGATGCAATTTCTGTGTTTCATTTGCACTCTGATACTCCACAGTTTACAGAATGCCTCCAGATGTTCATCGGAAACTACAACCGGTCTTCCAGGGAACAGTCAAAGCGTAGACTGTTTGATACATACCTCCCGTGGAGGAAAGTGCGCATGGTGAATGTTGTATTCAATCCCGTTGCAATTTCTGTGATTCATCAACACTCTGATAGTCCACAGATTACAGAATGCCACCAGATGTGCATCGGAATCCACTACTGGTCTTCCAGGGAACGATCAAAACGTAGACTGTTTGAGACATTACTCCCTTGGAGGAAAGTGCGTATGGTGGCTGTTGTATTCAATCCCGATGCAATTTCTGTGTTTCATCAACACTCTGAGAGTCCACAGATTACAGAATGCCTCAAGATGTTAATCGGAAACTACTACTGGTCTTCCAGGGAACGATCAAAGCGTAGACTGTTTGGGACATTACTCCCATATAGGAAAGTGCGCATGGTGACTGTTGTATTCAATCCCGATGCAATTTCTGTGTTTCATCAACACTCTGATAGTCCACAGATTACGGAAAGCCTCCAGATGCGCATCGGAAACTACTACTGGTCTTCCAGGGAACGATCAAAGCGTAGACTGTTAGAGACATTACTCCCATGGAGTAAAGTGCGCATGGAGACTGTTGTATTCAATCCCGATGCAATTTCTGTGTTTCATCAACACTCTGATAGTCCAAAGATTACTGAATGCCTGAAGATGTGCATCGGAAACTACTACTGGTCTTTCAGGGAACGATCAAAGCGTAAACTCTTTGAGACATTCCTCCCATGGAAGAAAGTGCGCATGGTAACTGTTGTAATAAATCCCGATGCATTTTCTGTGCTTCATCAACACTCTGATAGTCCACAGATTACAGAATGCCTCGAGATGTGCATCGGAAACTACTACTGGTCTTTAAGGGAGCGATCAAAGCGTAGACTGTTTCAGACATTACTCCCATGCAGGAAACTGCGGATGGTGACTGTTGTATTCAATCCCGATGCAGTTTCTGTGTTTCATCAACACTCTGATAGTCCACAGATTACAGAATGCCACCAGATCTGCATCGGAAACTACTACTGGTTTTCCAGGGAACGATTAAAGCGTCGACTGTTTGAGACATACCTCCCATGGAGGAAAGTGCGCATGGTGACTGTTGTATTTAATCCCGAAGCAATTTCTGTGTTTCATCAACACTCTGATAGTCCACAGATTACAGAATGCCACCAGATGTGCATCGGAAACTACTACTGGTCTTCCAGGGAACGATCAAAGAGTAGACTGTTTGGGACATTACTCCCATGGAGGAAAGTTCGCATGGTGACTGTTGTATTCAATCCCGATGCAATTTCTGTGTTTCATCAACACTCTGATAGTCCACAGATTACAGAATGCCTCCAGATGTGCATCGGAAACTACTACTGGTCTTCCAGGGAACGATCAAAGACTAGACTGTATGAGACATTACTTTCATGGAGGAATGTGCTCATGGTGACTGTTGTATTCAATCACGATGCAATTTCTGTGTTTCATCAACACTCTGATAGTCCACAGATTACGGAAAGCCTCCAGATGCGCATCGGAAACTACTACTGGTCTTCCAGGGAACGATCAAAGCGTAGACTGTTAGAGACATTACTCCCATGGAGTAAAGTGCGCATGGAGACTGTTGTATTCAATCCCGATGCAATTTCTGTGTTTCATCAACACTCTGATAGTCCACAGATTACTGAATGCCTGAAGATGTGCATCGGAAACTACTACTGGTCTTTCAGGGAACGATCAAAGCGTAAACTCTTTGAGACATTCCTCCCATGGAAGAAAGTGCGCATGGTAACTGTTGTAATAAATCCCGAAGCAATTTCTGTGTTTCATCAACACTCTGATGGTCCACAGATTACAGAATGCCACCAGATGTGCATCGGAAACTACTACTGGTCTTCCAGGGAACGATCAAAGAGTAGTCTGTTTGGGACATTACTCCCATGGAATAAAGTGCGCATGGTGACTGTTGTATTCAATCCCGATGCAATTTCTGTGTTTCATCAAGACTCTGATAGTCCACAGATTACAGAATGCCTCCAGATGTGCATCGGAAACTACTACTGGTCTTCCAGGGAACGGTCAAAGACTAGACTGTATGAGACACTACTTTCATGGAGGAATGTGCTCATGGTGACTGTTGTATTCAATCACGATGCAATTTCTGTGTTTCATCAACACTCTGATAGTCCACAGATTAAAGAATGCCTCCAGTTGTGCAACGGAAACTGCTACTGGTCTTCCAGGGATCGATCAAAGCGTAGACTGTTTGGGACATTACTCCCATGGAGGAAAGTGCGCATGGTGACTGTTGTATACAATCCCGATGCAATTTCTGTTTTTCGTCAACTCTCTGATAGTCCACAGATTACGGAAAGCCTCCTGATGTGCATTGGAAGCTACTACTGGTCTTCCAGGGAACGATCAAAGCGTAGACTGTTTTAGACATTACTCCCATGGAGGAAAGTGCGCATGGTGACTGTTGTATTCAATCCCGATGCAATTTCTGTGATTCATCAACACTCTGATAGTCCACAGATTACAGAATGCCACCAGATGTGCATCGGAAACTACTACTGGTCTTCCAGGGAACGATCAAAGCGTAGACCGTTTGAGACATACCTGCCGTGGAGGAAAGTGCGCATTGTGACTGTTGTATTCTATCCCGATGCAATTTTTGTGTTTCATCAACACTCTGATAGTCCACAGATTACAGAATGCCGTCAGATGTGCATCGGAGACTACTACTGGTCTTCCACGGAACGATCAAATCGTACACTGTTTGAGACATTATTCCGTGGAGGAAAATGCGCATGGTGACTGTTGCATTCAATCCCGATGCAATTTCTTTGTTTCATCAACACTCTGATAGTCCACAGATTACAGAATGCCTCCAGATGTTCATCGGAAGCAACTACTGGTCTTCCAGGGAACGATCAAAGCGTAGACTGTTTGAGACATTACTTTTACGGAGGAATGTGCGAATGGTGACTGTTGTATTCAATCCCGATGCAATTTCTGTGTTTCATCAACACTCTGATACTCCACAGATTACAGAATGCCTCCAGATGTTAATCGGAAACTACTACTGACCTTCCAGGGAACGATCAAATCGTAGACTGTTTGGGATATTACTCCCATGGAGGAAAGTGCGGATGGTGACTGTTGTATTCAATCCCGATGCAATTTCTGTGATTCATCAACACTCTGATAGTCCACAGATTACAGAATGCCACCAGATGTGCATCGGAAACTACTACTGGTCTTCCAGGGAACGATCAAAGCGTAGACCGTTTGAGACATACCTGCCGTGGAGGAAAGTGCGCATTGTGACTGTTGTATTCTATCCCGATGCAATTTTTGTGTTTCATCAACACTCTTATAGTCCACAGATTACAGAATGCCATCAGATGTGCATCGGAAACTACTACTGGTCTTCCAGGGAACGATCAAAGCGTAGACTGTTGGTGACATTACTCCCATAGAGGAAAGTGCGCATGGTGACTGTTGTATTCAATCCCGATGCTATTTCTATGTTTCATCATCACGCTGATAGTCCACAGATTACAGAATGCCTCCAGATGTTAATTGGAAACTATTACTGGTCTTCCAGGGAACGACCAAAGCGTAGACTGTTTTAGACATTACTCCCATGGAGGAAAGTGCGCATGGTGACTGTTGTATTCAATCCCGATGCAATTTCTGTGTTTCATCAACACTCTGATAGTCCACAAATTACAGAATGCATCCAGATGTGCATCGGAAACTACGACTGGTCTTCCAGGGAACGATCAAAGCGTAGACTGTTTGAGACATTACTTTTATGGAGGAATGTGCGCATGGTGACTGTTGAATTCAATCCCGATGGAATTTCTGTGTTTCATCATCACTCTGATAGTCCACAGATTACAGAATGCCTACAGATGTTCATCGGAAACTACTACTGGTCTTCCAGGGAACGATCAAAGCGTAGACTGTTCGAGACATTACTTTTATGGAGGAATGTGTGCATGGTGACAGTTGTATTCAATCCCGATGCAATTTCTATGTTTCATCAACACTCTGATAGTCCACAGATTACGGAAGGCCTCCAGATGTGCATCGGAAACTACTACTGGTCTTCCAGGGAACGATCAAAGCGTAGACTGTTCGAGACATTACTCCCATGGAGGAAACTGCGCATGGAGACTGTTGTATTCAATCCCGATGCAATTTCTGTGTTTCATCAACTCTCTGATAGTCCACAGAGTACAGAAAGCCTCCAGATGTCCATCGGAAACTTCTACTGGTCTTCCAGGGAACGATCATAGCGTAGACTGTTAGAAACATTACTCCCATGGAGGAAAGTGCGCATGGTAACTGTTGTA
The DNA here is from genome assembly GCF_023897955.1 of Schistocerca gregaria. NCBI lineage: Eukaryota > Metazoa > Arthropoda > Insecta > Orthoptera > Acrididae > Schistocerca > Schistocerca gregaria. The sequence continues at coordinate 20,428,491 of NW_026061710.1, forward strand.
TTCAATCCCGATGCAATTACTGTATTTCATCAACACTCTGATAGTCTACACATTACAGAATGCTACCAGATGTGCATCGGAAACTACTACTGGTCTTCCAGGGAACGATCAAAGCGTAGATTGTTTCAGACATTACTCCCGTGGAGGAAAGTGCACATGGTGACTGTTGCATTCAATCCCGATGCAATTTCTGTGTTTCATCAACACTCTGATAGTCCACTGATTACAGAATGCCATCAGATGTGCATCGGAAACTACTACTGATCTTCCAATGAACGATCAAAGCGTAGACTGTTGGAGACATTACTCCCATAGAGGAAAGTCCGCATGGTGACTGTTGTATTCAATCCCGATGCTATTTCTATGTTTCATCATCACTCTGATAGTCCACAGATTACAGAATGCCTCCAGATGTTAATTGGAAACTACTACTGCTCTTCCAGGGAACGACCATAGCGTAGACTGTTTGAGACATTACTCCCATGGAGGAAAGTGCGCATGGTGACTGTTGTATTCAATCCCGATGCAATTTCTGTGTTTCATCAACACTCTGATAGTCCACATATTACAGAATGCCTCCAGATGTGCAATTGAAACTTTTACTGGTCTTCCAATGAACGATCAAAGCGTGGCCTGTTTGAGACATTACTCCCATGGAGGAAACTGCGCATGGAGACTGTTGTATTCAATCCCGATGCAATTTCTGTGTTTCATCAACACTCTAATAGTCCACAGATTACAGAATGCCTCCAGATGTTCATCGGAAACTACTACTGGTCTTCCAGGGTACGATCAAATCGTAGACTGTTTGAGACATTACAACCGTGGAGCAAAGTGCGCGTGGTGTCTGTTGTATTCAATCCCGATGCAATTTCTTTGTTTCATCAAATCTCTGATAGTCCACAGATTACAGAATGCCTCCAGATGTTCATCGGCTACTACTACTGGTCTTCGAGGGAACGATCAAATCGTAGACTGTTTGAGACATTACTTTTACGGAGGAATGTGCGAATGGTGACTGTTGTATTCAATCCCGATGCAATTTCTGTGTTTCATCAACACTCTGATACTCCACAGATTACAGAATGCCTCCAGATGTTAATCGGAAAATACTACTGGTCTTCCAGGGAACGATCAATTCGTAGACTGTTTGGGACATTACTCCCATGGAGGAAAGTGCGGATGGTAACTGTTGTATTCAATCCCGATGCAATTTCTGTATTTCTTCAACACTCTGATAGTCCATAGATTACAGAATGCCACCAGATGTGCATCGGAAACTACTACTGGTCTTCCAGGGAACGATCAAAGCGTAGAAAATTTGAGACATACCTCCCGTGGAGGAAAGTGCGCATTGTCACTGTTGTATTCTATCCCGATGCAGTTTCTGTGTTTCATCAACACTCTGATAGTCCACAGATTACAGAATGCCACCAGTTGTGCATCGGAAACTACTACTGGTCTTCCAGGGAACGATCACAGCGTGGACTGTTTGAGAATTACTCCCATGGAGGAAAGTGCGCATGGTGACTGTTGTATTCCTTCCCGATGCAATTTCTGTGTTTCATCAACACTCTGATAGTCCACAGTTTACAGAATGCCACCAGATGTGCATCGGAAACTACTACTGGTCTTCCAGGTAACGATCAAAGGCGTAGACTGTTTGAGAATTACTCCCATGGAGGAAAGTGCGCATGGTCACTGTTGTATTCAATCCCGATGCAATTTCTGTTTTTCATCAACACTCTGATAGTCCACAGATTACAGAATGCCCCGAGATGTGCATCGGAAACTACTACTGGTCTTCCAGGGAACGATCAAATCGAAGACTGTTTGGAACATTACTCCCATGGAGGAAAGTGCGGATGGTGACTGTTGTATTCAATCCCGATGCAATTTCTGTGTTTCATCAACACTCTGATAGTCCACAGATTACAGAATCCCACCAGATGTGCATCGGAAACTACTACTGGTCTTCCAGGGAACGATCAAAGCGTAACTGTTTGAGACATACCTCCCATGGAGGAAAGTGCGCATGGTGACTGTTGTATTCAATCCCGATGCAATTTCTGTGTTTCATCAACACTCTGATAGTCCACAGATTACAGAATGCCACCAGATGTGAATCGGAAATTACTACTGGTCTCCTAGGGAACAATCAAAGCGTGGACTGATTGAGAATTACTCCCATGGAGGAAAGTGCGGATGGTAACTGTTGTATTCAATCCCGATGCAATTTCTGTGTTTCATCAACACTCTGATAGTCCACATATTACAGAATGCATCCAGATGTGCATCGGAAACTTCTACTGGTCTTCCAGGGAACGATCAAAGCGTAGACTGTTTGGGACATTACTCCCATATAGGAAAGTGCGCATGGTGACTGTTGTATTCAATCCCGATGCAATTTCTGTGTTTCATCAACACTCTGATAGTCCACAGATTACGGAAAGCCTCCAGATGCGCATCGGAAACTACTACTGGTCTTCCAGGGAACGATCAAAGCGTAGACTCTTAGAGACATTACTCCCATGGAGTAAAGTGCGCATGGAGGCTGTTGTATTCAATCCCGATGCAATTTCTGTGTTTCAACAACACTCTGATAGTCCACAGATTACAGAATGCCTCCAGATGTGCATCGGAAACTACTACTGGTCTTTCAGGGAACGATCAAAGCGTAAACTCTTAGAGACATTCCTCCCATGGAAGAAAGTGCGCATGGTAACTGTTGTAATAAATCCCGATGCATTTTCTGTGCTTCATCAACACTCTGATAGTCCACAGATTACAGAATGCCACGAGATGTGCATCGGAAACTACTACTGGTCTTTAAGGGAACGATCAAAGCGTAGACTGGTTCAGACATTACTCCCATGCAGCAAACTGTGGATGGTGACTGTTGTACTCAATCCCGATGCAATTTCTGTGTTTCATCAACACTCTGATAGTCCACAGATTACAGAATGCCACCAGATCTGCATCGGAAACTACTACTGGTCTTCCAGGGAACGATTAAAGCGTCGACTGTTTGAGACATACCTCCCGTGGAGGAAAGTGCGCATGGTGACTGTTGTATTTAATCCCGAAGCAATTTCTGTGTTTCATCAACACTCTGATAGTCCACAGATTACAGAATGCCACCAGATGTGCATCGGAAACTATTACTGGTCTTCCAGGGAACGATCAAAGAGTAGACTCTTTGGGACATTACTCCCATGGAGGAAAGTGCGCATGGTGACTGTTGTATTCAATCCCGACGCAATTTCTGTGTTTCATCAACACTCTGATAGTCCACAGATTACAGAATGCCTCCCGATGTGCATCGGAAACTACTACTGGTCTTCCAGGGAACGATGAAAGCGTAGACTGTTTGGGACATTACTCCCATGGAGGAAAGTGTGCATGGTGACTGTTGTATTCAATCCCGATGCAATTTCTGTGTTTCATCAACACTCTGATAGATCACAGATTACATAATGCCTCCAGATGTGCATCGGAAACTACTACTGGACTTCCAGGGAACGATCAAAGACTAGACTGTATGAGACATTACTTTCATGGAGGAATGTGCTCATGGTGACTGTTGTTTTCAATCACGACGCAATTTATGTGTTTCATCAACACTCTGATAGTCCACAGATTACAGAATGCCTCCAGTTGTGCAACGGAAACTGCTACTGGTCTTCCAGGGAACGATCTAAGCGTAAACTCTTTGAAACATTACACCCATGGAGGAAAGTGCGCATGGTGACGGTTGTATTCAATCCCGATGCAATGTCTGTGTTTCATCAACACTCTGATAGTCCACAGATTACAGAATGCCTCCCGATGTGCATCGGAAACTACTACTGATCTTCCAGGGAACGATCAAAGCGTAGACTGTTTGGGACATTACTCCCATGGAGGAAAGTGCGCATGGTGACTGTTGTATTCAATCCCGATGCAATTTCTGTTTTTGGTCAACACTCTGATAGTTCACAGATTACAGAATGCCTCCAGATGTGCATCGGAAACTACTACAGGACTTCCAGGGAACGATCAAAGACTAGACTGTATGAGACATTACTTTCATGGAGGAATGTGCTCATGGTGACTGTTGTTTTCAATCACGATGCAATTTATGTGTGTCATCAACACTCTGATAGTCCACAGAGTACAGAAAGACTCCAGATGTGCATCGGAAACTACTACTGGTCTTCCAGGGAACGATCAAAGCGTAGACTGTTTGGGACATTACTCCCATGGAGGAAAGTGCGCATGGTGACTGTTGTATTCAATTCCGATGCAATTACTGTGTTTCATCAACACTCTTATAGTCTACACATTACAGAATGCTACCAGATGTGCATCGGAAACTTCTACTGGTCTTCCAGGGAACGATCAAAGCGTAGACTGTTTGAGACATTACTTTTATGGAGGAATGTGCGCATGGTGACTGTTGTATTCAATCCCGACGCAATTTCTGTGTTTCATCAACACTCTGATAATCCACAGATTACAGAATGCCTCCAGATGTGCATCGTAAACTACTACTGGTCTTCTAGGGAACGATGAAAGCGTAGACTGTTTGAGACATACCTCCCGTGGAGGAAAGTGCGCATGGTGACTGTTGTATTCAATCCCGATGCAATTTCTGTGTTTCATCAACACTCTGATAGTCCACAGATTACAGAATGCCACCAGATGTGCATCGGAGACCACTACTGGTCTTCCACGGAACGATCAAAGCGTAGATTGTTTGAGACATTATTCTGTGGAGGAAAATGCGCATGGTGACTGTTGCATTCAATCCCGGTGCAATTTCTGTGTTTCATCAACACTCTGATAGTCCACAGATTACAGAATGCCTCCAGATGTTCATCGGAAACAACTACTGGTCTTCCAGGGAACGATCAAAGCGAAGACTGTCTGAGACATTACTTTTACGGAGGTATGTGCGAATAGTGACTGTTGTATTCAATCCCGATGCAATTTCTGTGTTTCATCAACACTCTGATACTCCACAGATTACAGAATGCCCCCAGATGTTAATCGGAAACTACTACTGATCTTCCAGGGAACGATCAAATCGTAGACTGTTTGGGACATTACTCCCATGGAGGAAAGTGCGGATGGTGACTGTTGTATTCAATCCCGATGCAATTTCTGTGTTACATCAACACTCTGATAGTCCACAGATTACATAATGCCATCAGATGTGCATCGGAAACTACTACTGGTCTTCCAGGGAACGATCAAAGCGTAGACTGTTGGAGACATTACTCCCATAGAGGAAAGTGCGCATGGTGACTGTTGTATTCAATCCCGATGCTATTTCTATGTTTCATCATCACTCTCATAGTCCACAGATTACAGAATGCCTCCAGATGTTAATTGGAAACTACTACTGGTCTTCCTGGGAACGACCAAAGCGTAGACTGTTTGAGACATTACTCCCATGGAGGAAAGTGCGCATGGTGACTGTTGTATTCAATCCCGATGCAATTTCTGTGTTTCATCAACACTCTGATAGTCCACAAATTACAGAATGCATCCAGATGTGCATCGGAAACTACGACTGGTCTTCCAGGGAACGATCAAAGCGTAGATTGTTTGAGACATTACTCCCGTGGAGGAAAGTGCGCATGGTGACTGTTGTATTCAATCCCGATGCAATTTCTGTGTTTCATCAACACTCTAATAGTCCACAGATTACAGAATGCCTCCAGATGTTCATCGGAAACTACTACTGGTCTTCCAGGGTACGATCAAATCGTAGACTGTTTGAGACATTACAACCGTGGAGCAAAGTGCGCGTGGTGTCTGTTGTATTCATCCCGATGGAATTTCTTTGTTTCATCAACTCTCTGATAGTCCACAGATTACAGAATGCCTCCAGATGTTCATCGGAAACTACTACTGGTCTTCCAGGGACCGATCAAAGCGTAGACTGTTTGAGACATTACTTTTACGGAGGAATGTGCGAATGGTGACTGTTGTATTCAATCCCGATGCAATTTCTGTGTTTCATCAACACCCTGATAGTCCACAGAGTACAGAAAGACTCCAGATGTGCATCGGAAACTACTACTGGTCTTCCAGGGAACGATCAAAGCGTAGACTGTTTGGGACATTACTCCCATGGAGGAAAGTGCGCATGGTGACTGTTGTATTCAATTCCGATGCAATTACTGTGTTTCATCAACACTCTGATAGTCTACACATTACAGAATGCTACCAGATGTGCATCGGTAACTACTACTGGGCTTCCAGGTAACGATCAAAGCGTAGACTGTTTGAGAATTACTCCCATGGAGGAAAGTACGCATGATGACTGTTGTATTCAATCCCGATGCAATTTCTGTGTTTCATCAACACTCTGATAGTCCACAGACTACAGAATGCCACCAGATGTGCATCGGAGACTACTACTGGTCTTCCACGGAACGATCAAGGCGTAGACTGTTTGAGACATTATTCTGTGGAGGAAAATGCGCATGGTGACTGTTGCATTCAATCCCGATGCAATTTCTTTGTTTCATCAACACTCTGAGGTCCACAGATTACAGAATGCCTCCAGATGTTCATCGGAAAAAACTACTGGTCTTCCAGGGAACGATCAAAGCGTAGACTGTTTGAGACATTACTCCTATGGAGGAAAGTGCGCATGGAGAATGTTGTATTCAATCCCGATGCAATTTCTGTGTTTCATCAACACTCTGATACTCCACAGAATACAGAATGCCTCCAGATGTTCATCGGAAACAACTACTGGTCTTCCAGGGAACGATCAAAGCGTAGACTGTTTGAGACATTACTTTTACGGAGGTATGTGCGAATGGTGACTGTTGTATTCAATCCCGATGCAATTTCTGTGTTTCATCAACACTCTGATACTCCACAGATTACAGAATGCCTCCAAATGTTAATCGGAAACTACTACTGATCTTACAGGGAACGATCAAATCGTAGACTGTTTGGGACATTACTCCCATGGAGGAAAGTGCGGATGGTGACTGTTGTATTCAATCCCGATGCAATTTCTGTGTTTCATCAACACTCTGATCGTCCACAGATTACAGAATGCCACCAGATGTGCATCGGAAACTACTACTGGTCTTCCAGGGAACGATTAAAGCGTAGACCGTTTGAGACATACCTCCCGTGGAGGAAAGTGCGCATTGTGACTGTTGTATTCTATCCCGATGCAATTTCTGTGTTTCATCAACACTCTGATAGTCCACAGATTACAGAATGCCATCAGATGTGCATCGGAAACTACTACTGGTCTTCCAGGGAACGATCAAAGCGTAGGCTGTTGGAGACATTACTCCCATAGAGGAAAGTGCGCATGGTGACTGTTGTATTCAATCCCGATGCAATTTCAATATTTCATCATCACTCTGATAGTCCACAGATTACAGAATGCCTCCAGATGTTAATTGGTAACTACTACTGGTCTTCCAGGGAACGACCAAAGCGTAGACTGTTTGAGACATTACTCCCATGGAGGAAAGTGCGCATTGTGACTGTTGTATTCAATCCCGATGCAATTTCTGTGTTTCATCAACACTCTGATAGTCCACAAATTACAGAATGCATCCAGATGTGCATCGGAAACTACGACTGGTCTTCCAGGGAACGATCAAAGCGTAGACTGTTTGAGACATTACTTTTATGGAGGTATGTGCGCATGGTGACTGTTGAATTCAATAACGATGGAATTTCTGTGTTTCATCATCACTCTGATAGTCCACAGATTACAGAATGCCTCCAGATGTTCATCGGAAACTACTACTTGTCTTCCAGGGAACGATCAAAGCGTAGACTGTTTGAGACATTACTTTTATGGGGGAATGTGTGCATGGTGACAGTTGTATTCAATCCCGATGCAATTCCTATGTTTCATCAACACTCTGATAGTCCACAAATTACGGAAAGCCTCCAGATGTGCATCGGAAACTACTACTGGTCTTCCAGGGAACGATCAAAGCGTAGACTGTTAGAGACATTACTGCCAAGGAGAAAAGTGCGCATGGTGACTGTTGTATTCAATCCCGATGCAATTTCTGTGTTTCATCAATACTCTTAATGTCCACCGATTACAGAATGCCTCCAGATGTGCAATTGAAACTTTTACTGGTCTTCCAATGAACTATCAAAGCGTAGACTGTTTGAGACATTACTCCCATGGAGGAAAGTGCGCATGGTAACCGTTGTATTCAATCCCGATGCAATTACTGTGTTTCATCAAGACTCTGATAGTCTACACATTACAGAATGCTACGAGATGTGCATCGGAAACTACTACTGGTCTTCCAGGGAACGATCAAAGCGTAGATTGTTTGAGACATTACTCCCGTGGAGGAAAGTGCGCATGGTGACTGTTGTATTCAATCCCGATGCAATTTCTGTGTTTCATCAACACTCTAATAGTCCACAGATTACAGAATGCCTCCAGATGTTCATCGGAAACTACTACTGGTCTTCCAGGGTACGATCAAATCGTAGACTGTTTGAGACATTACAACCGTGGAGCAAAGTGCGCGTGGTGTTTGTTGTATTCAATCCCGATGCAATTTCTTTGTTTCATCAACTCTCTGATAGTCCACAGATTACAGAATGCCTCCAGATGTTCATCGGAAACTACTACTGGTCTTCCAGGGAACGATCAAAGCGTAGACTGTTTGAGACATTACTTTTACGGAGGAATGTGCGAATGGTGACTGTTGTATTCAATCCCGATGCAATTTCTGTGTTTCATCAACACTCTGATACTCCACAGATTACAGAATGCCTCCAGATGTTAATCGGAAAATACTACTGGTCTTCCAGGGAACGATCAATTCGTAGACTGTTTGGGACATTACTCCCATGGAGGAAAGTGCGGATGGTGACTGTTGTATTCAATCCCGATGCAATTTCTGTGTTTCATCAACACTCTGATAGTCCACAGATTACAGAATGCCACCAGATGTGCATCGGAAACTACTACTGGTCTTCCAGGGAACGATCACAGCGTGGACTGTTTGAGAATTACTCCCATGGAGGAAAGTGCGCATGGTGACTGTTGTATTCAATCCCGATGCAATTTCTGTGTTTCATCAACACTCTGATAGTCCACAGATTACAGAATGCCACCAGATGTGCATCGGAAACTACTACTGGTCTTCCAGGTAACGATCAAAAGCGTAGACTGTTTGAGAATTACTCCCATGGAGGAAAGTGCGCATGGTCACTGTTGTATTCAATCCCGATGCAATTTCTGTTTTTCATCAACACTCTGATAGTCCACAGATTACAGAATGCCCCGAGATGTGCATCGGAAACTACTACTGGTCTTCCAGGGACCGATCAAATCGAAGACTGTTTGGGACATTACTCCCATGGAGGAAAGTGCGGATGGTGACTGCTGTATTCAATCCCGATGCAATTTCTGTGTTTCATCAACACTCTGATAGTCCACAGATTACAGAATCCCACCAGATGTGCATCGGAAACTACTACTACTCTTCCAGGGAACGATCAAAGCGTAACTGTTTGAGACATACCTCCCATGGAGGAAAGTGCGCATGGTGAATGTTGTATTCAATCCCGATGCAATTTCTGTGTTTCATCAACACTCTGATAGTCCACAGATTACAGAATGCCACCAGATGTGCATCGGAAATTACTACTGGTCTCCTAGGGAACGATCAAAGCGTGGACTGATTGATAATTACTCCCATGGAGGAAAGTGCGGATGGTGACTGTTGTATTCAATCCCGATGCAATTTCTGTGTTTCATCAACACTCTGATAGTCCACATATTACAGAATGCATCCAGATGTGCATCGTAAACTACTACTTGTCTTCCAGGGAAAGATCAAAGCGTAGACTGTTTGAGACATTACTCCCATGGAGGAAAGTTCGCATGGTGACTGTTGTATTCAATCCCGATGCAATTTCTGTGTTTCATCAACACTCTGATAGTCCACAGATTACAGAATGCCTCCAGATGTGCATCGGAAACTACTACTGGTCTTCCAGGGAACGATCAAAGCGTAGACTGTTTGAGATTTTACTTTTATGGAGGAATATGCGCATGGTGACTGTTGTATTCAATCCCGATGTAATATCTGTGTTCTATCAACACTCTGATAGTCCACAGATTACAGAATGCCTCCAGATGTGCATCGGAAACTACTACTGGTCTTTCAGGTAACGATCAAAGCGTAAACTCTTTAAGACATTACTCCCATGGAGGAAAGTGCGCATGGTAACTGTTGTATGCAATCCTGTTGCATTTTCTGTGTTTCATCTATACTCTGATAGTCCACAGATTACAGAAAGCCACGAGATGTGCATCAGAAACTACTACTGGTCTTCCCGGGAACGATCAAAGCGTCGGCTCTTTGAGACACACCTCCCGTGGAGGAAAGTGCGCATCGTGACTGTTGTGTTCAATCCCGAAGCAATTTCTGTGTTTCATCAACACTGTGATAGTCCACAGATTACAGAATGCCACCAGATGTGCATCGGAAACTACTACTGGTCTTCCAGGGAACGGTCAAAGCGTAGACTGTTTGAGAATTACTCCAATGGAGGAAAGTGCGCATGGTGACTGTTGTATTCAATCCCGATGCAATTTCTGTGTTTTATCAACACTCTGATAGTCCACAGAGTACAGAAAGCCTCCAGATGTGCATCGGAAACTACTACTGGTCTTCCAGGGAACGATCAAAGCGTACACTGTTAGAGACATTACTCCCATTGAGGAAAGTGCGCATGGTAACTGTTGTATTCAAAACCAGATGCAATTTCTGTGTTTCATCTACACTCTGATACACCACAGATTACATAATGCCTAAAGATGTGCATCGGAAACCACTACTGGTCTTCCAGGGAACGATCAAAGCGTAGACTGTTTGAGACATTACTCCCATGGAGGAAAGTGCGTATGGTAGGTGTTGAATTCAATCCCGATGCAATTTCTGTGTTTCATCAACACTCTAATAGTCCACAGATTACAGAATGCCTCCACATGTTAATCGAAAAATACTACTGGTCTTCCAGGGAACGATCAAATCGTAGACTGTTTGTGACATTACTCCCATAGAGGAAAGTGCGGATGGTGACTGTTGTATTCAATCGCGATGCAATTTCTGTGTTTCATCAACACTCTGATAGTCCACAGATTACAGAATGCCACCAGATGTGCATCGGAAACTACTACTGGTCTCCCAGGGAACGATCAAAGCGTAGACTGTTTGAGACATTACTTTTATGGAGGAATGTGCTCATGGTGACTGTTGTATTCAATCCCGATGCAATTTCTGTGTTTTATCAACACTCTGAGAGTCCACAGATTACAGAATGCCTCCAGATGTTAATCGGAAACTACTACTGGTCTTCCAGGGAACGATCAAAGCGTAGACTGTTTGGGACATTACTCCCATATAGGAAAGTGCGCATGGTGACTGTTGTATTCAATCCCGATGCAATTTCTGTGTTTCATCAACACTCTGATAGTCCACAGATTACGGAAAGCCTCCAGATGTGCATCGGAGACTACTACTGGTCTTCCACGGAACGATCAAGGCGTAGACTGTTTGAGACATTATTCTGTGGAGGAAAATGCGCATGGTGACTGTTGCATTCAATCCCGATGCAATTTCTTTGTTTCATCAACACTCTGAGGTCCACAGATTACAGAATGCCTCCAGATGTTCATCGGAAACAACTACTGGTCTTCCAGGGAACTCTCAAAGCGTAGACTGTTTGAGACATTACTCCCATGGAGGAAAGTGCGCATGGAGAATGTTGTATTCAATCCCGATGCAATTTCTGTGTTTCATCAACACTCTGATACTCCACAGAATACAGAATGCCTCCAGATGTTCATCGGAAACAACTACTGGTCTTCCAGGGAACGATCAAAGCGTAGACTGTTTGAGACATTACTTTTACGGAGGTATGTGCGAATGGTGACTGTTGTATTCAATCCCGATGCAATTTCTGTGTTTCATCAACACTCTGATACTCCACAGATTACAGAATGCCTCCAAATGTTAATCGGAAACTACTACTGGTCTTCCAGGGAACGATCAAAGCGTAGACTGTTTGAGACATTACTCCCATGGAGTAAAGTGCGCATGGTGACTGTTGTATTCAATCCCGATGCAATTTCTGTGTTTCATCAACACTCTGATAGTCCACAGATTACAGAATGCCTCCAGATGTGCAATTGAAACTTTTACTGGTCTTCCAATGAACGATCAAAGCTTAGACTGTTTAAGACATTACTCCCATGGTGGAAACTGCGCATGGAGACTGTTGTATTCAATCCCGATGCAATTTCTGTGTTTTATCAACACTCTGAGAGTCCACAGATTACAGAATGCCTCCAGATGTTAATCGGAAACTACTACTGGTCTTCCAGGGAACGATCAAAGCGTAGACTGTTTGGGACATTACTCCCATATAGGAAAGTGCGCATGGTGACTGTTGTATTCAATCCCGATGCAATTTCTGTGTTTCATCAACACTCTGATAGTCCACAGATTACGGAAAGCCTCCAGATGTCCATCGGAAACTACTACTGGTCTTCCAGGCAACGATCAAAGCGTAGACTGTTAGAGACATTACTCCCATGGAGTAAAGTGCGCATGGAGACTGTTGTATTCAATCCCGATGCAATTTCTGTGTTTCATCAATACTCTGATAGTCCACAGATTACAGAATGCCTCCAGATGTGCATCGGAAACTACTACTGGTCTTCCAGGGGACGATCAAATCGTAGACTGTTTGAGACATTACAACCGTGGAGTAAAGTGCGCGTGGTGTCTGTTGTATTCAATCCCGATGCAATTTCTTTGTTTCATCAACTCTCTGATAGTCCACAGATTACAGAATGCCTCCAGATGTTCATCGGAAACTACTACTGGTCTTCCAGGGAACGATCAAAGCGTAGACTGTTTGAGACATTACTTTTACGGAGGAATGTGCGAATGGTGACTGTTGTATTCAATCCCGATGCAATTTCTGTGTTTCATCAACACTCTGATACTCCACAGATTACAGAATGCCTCCAGATGTTAATCGGAAAATACTACTGGTCTTCCAGGGAACGATCAATTCGTAGACTGTTTGGGACATTACTCCCATGGAGGAAAGTGCGGATGGTGACTGTTGTATTCAATCCCGATGCAATTTCTGTGTTTCATCAACACTCTGATAGTCCACAGATTACAGAATGCCACCAGATGTGCATCGGAAACTACTACTGGTCTTCCAGGGAACGATCAAAGCGTAGAAAGTTTGTGACATACCTCCCGTGGAGGAAGGTGCGCATTGTGACTGTTGTATTCTATCCCGATGCAGTTTCTGTGTTTCATCAACACTCTGATAGTCCACAGATTACAGAATGCCACCAGTTGTGCATCGGAAACTACTACTGGTCTTCCAGGGAACGATCACAGCGTGGACTGTTTGAGAATTACTCCCATGGAGGAAAGTGCGCATGGTGACTGTTGTATTCAATCCCGATGCAATATCTGTGTTTCATCAACACTCTGATAGTCCACAGATTACAAAATGCCACCAGATGTGCATCGGAAACTACTACTGGTCTTCCAGGTAACGATCAAAAGCGTAGACTGTTTGAGAATTACTCCCATGGAGGAAAGTGCGCATGGTCACTGTTGTATTCAATCCCGATGCAATTTCTGTTTTTCATCAATACTCTGATAGTCCACAGATTACAGAATGCCCCGAGATGTGCATCGGAAACTACTACTGGTCTTCCAGGGAACGATCAAATCGAAGACTGTTTGGGAAATTATTCCCATGGAGGAAAGTGCGGATGGTGACTGTTGTATTCAATCCCGATGCAATTTCTGTGTTTCATCAACATTCTGATAGTCCACAGATTACAGAATCCCACCAGATGTGCATCGGAAACTACTACTACTCTTCCAGGGAACGATCAAAGCGTAACTGTTTGAGACATACCTCCCATGGAGGAAAGTGCGCATGGTGACTGTTGTATTCAATCCCGATGCAATTTCTGTGTTTCATCAACACTCTGATAGTCCACAGATTACAGAATGCCACCAGATGTGCATCGGAAATTACTACTGGTCTCCTAGGGAATGATCAAAGCGTGGACTGATTGAGAATTACTCCTATGGTGGAAAGTGCGGATGGTGACTGTTGTATTCAATCCCGATGCAATTTCTGTGTTTCATCAACACTCTGATAGTCCACATATTACAGAATGCATCCAGATGTGCATCGGAAACTTCTACTGGTCTTCCAGGGAAAGATCAAAGCGTAGACTGTTTGAGACATTACTCCCATGGAGGAAAGTTCGCATGGTGACTGTTGTATTCAATCCCGATGCAATTTCTGTGTTTCATCAACACTCTGAAAGTAAACAGATTACAGAATGCCTCCAGATGTGCATCGGAAACTACTACTGGTCTTCAGGGAACGATCAAAGCGTAGACTGTTTGAGATTTTACTTTTATGGAGGAATATGCGCATGGTGACTGTTGTATTCAATCCCGATGTAATATCTGTGTTTCATCAACACTCTGATAGTCCACAGGGTACAGAAAGCCTCCAGATGTGCATCGGAAACTACTACTGGTCTTCCAGGGAACGATCAAACGTAGACTGTTAGAGACATTACTCCCATTGAGGAAAGTGCGCATGGTAACTGTTGTATTCAAAACCAGATGCAATTTCTGTGTTTCATCTACACTCTGATACACCACAGATTACAGAATGCCTAAAGATGTGCATCGGAAACCACTACTGGTCTTCCAGGGAACGATCAAAGCGTAGACTGTTTGAGACATTACTCCCATGGAGGAAAGTGCGTATGGTAGCTGTTGTATTCAATCCCGATGCAATTTCTGTGTTTCATCAACACTCTGATAGTCCACAGGGTACAGAAAGCCTCCAGATGTGCATCGGAAACTACTACTGGTCTTCGAGGGAACGATCAAAGCGTAGACTGTTAGAGACATTACTCCCATTGAGGAAAGTGCGCATGGTAACTGTTGTATTCAAAACCAGATGCAATTTCTGTGTTTCATCTACACTCTGATACACCACAGATTACAGAATGCCTAAAGATGTGCATCGGAAACCACTACTGGTCTTCCAGGTAACGATCAAAAGCGTAGACTGTTTGAGAATTACTCCCATGGAGGAAAGTGCGCATGGTCACTGTTGTATTCAATCCCGATGCAATTTCTGTTTTTCATCAATACTCTGATAGTCCACAGATTACAGAATGCCCCGAGATGTTCATCGGAAACTACTACTGGTCTTCCAGGGAACGATCAAATCGAAGACTGTTTGGGACATTACTCCCATGGAGGAAAGTGCGGATGGTGACTGTTGTATTCAATCCCGATGCAATTTCTGTGTTTCATCAACATTCTGATAGTCCACAGATTACAGAATCCCACCAGATGTGCATCGGAAACTACTACTACTCTTCCAGGGTACGATCAAAGCGTAACTGTTTGAGACATACCTCCCATGGAGGAAAGTGCGCATGGTGACTGTTGTATTCAATCCCGATGCAATTTCTGTGTTTCATCAACACTCTGATAGTCCACAGATTACAGAATGCCACCAGATGTGCATCGGAAATTACTACTGGTCTCCTAGGGAACGATCAAAGCGTGGACTGATTGAGAATTACTCCCATGGAGGAAAGTGCGGATGGTGACTGTTGTATTCAATCCCGATGCAATTTCTGTGTTTCATCAACACTCTGATAGTCCACATATTACAGAATGCATCCAGATGTGCATCGGAAACTTCTACTGGTCTTCCAGGGAAAGATCAAAGCGTAGACTGTTTGAGACATTACTCCCATGGAGGAAAGTTCGCATGGTGACTGTTGTATTCAATCCCGATGCAATTTCTGTGTTTCATCAACACTCCGATAGTCCACAGGTTACAGAATGCCTCCAGATGTGCATCGGAAACTACTACTGGTCTTCCAGGGAACGATCAAAGCGTAGACTGTTTGAGATTTTACTTTTATGGAGGAATATGCGCATGGTGAATGTTGTATTCAATCCCGATGTAATATCTGTGTTTCATCAACACTCTGATAGTCCACAGATTACAGAATGCCTCCAGATGTGCTTCGGAAACTACTACTGGTCTTTCAGGTAACGATCAAAGCGTAAACTCTTTAAGACATTACTCCCATGGAGGAAAGTGCGCATGGTAACTGTTGTATTCAATCCTGTAGCATTTTCTGGGTTTCATCTATACTCTGATAGTCCACAGATTACAGAATGCCACGAGATGTGCATCAGAAACTACTACTGGTCTTCCCGGGAACGATCAAAGCGTCGGCTATTTGAGACATACCTCCCGTGGAGGAAAGTGCGCATGGTGACTGTTGTATTCAATCCCGATGCAATTTCTGTGTTTCATCAACACTCTGATAGTCCACAGGGTACAGAAAGCCTCCAGATGTGCATCGGAAACTACTACTGGTCTTCCAGGGAACGATCAAAGCGTAGACTGTTAGAGACATTACTCCCATTGAGGAAAGTGCGCATGGTAACTGTTGTATTCAAAACCAGATGCAATTTCTGTGTTTCATCTACACTCTGATACACCACAGATTACAGAATGCCTAAAGATGTGCATCGGAAACCACTACTGGTCTTCCAGGGAACGATCAAAGCGTAGACTGTTTGAGACATTACTCCCATGGAGGAAAGTGCGTATGGTAGCTGTTGTATTCAATCCCGATGCAATTTCTGTGTTTCATCAACACTCTGATAGTCCACAGGGTACAGAAAGCCTCCAGATGTGCATCGGAAACTACTACTGGTCTTCCAGGGAACGATCAAAGCGTAGACTGTTAGAGACATTACTCCCATTGAGGAAAGTGCGCATGGTAACTGTTGTATTCAAAACCAGATGCAATTTCTGTGTTTCATCTACA
Organism: Schistocerca gregaria; assembly: GCF_023897955.1. NCBI lineage: Eukaryota > Metazoa > Arthropoda > Insecta > Orthoptera > Acrididae > Schistocerca > Schistocerca gregaria. Next base: position 20,445,439 of record NW_026061710.1, read on the forward strand.
CTCTGATACACCACAGATTACAGAATGCCTAAAGATGTGCAACGGAAACCACTACTGGTCTTCCAGGTAACGATCAAAAGCGTAGACTGTTTGAGAATTACTCCCATGGAGGAAAGTGCGCATGGTCACTGTTGTATTCAATCCCGATGCAATATCTGTGTTTCATCAACACTCTGATAGTCCACAGATTACAAAATGCCACCAGATGTGCATCGGAAACTACTACTGGTCTTCCAGGTAACGATCAAAAGCGTAGACTGTTTGAGAATTACTCCCATGGAGGAAAGTGCGCATGGTCACTGTTGTATTCAATCCCGATGCAATTTCTGTTTTTCATCAATACTCTGATAGTCCACAGATTACAGAATGCCCCGAGATGTGCATCGGAAACTACTACTGGTCTTCCAGGGAACGATCAAATCGAAGACTGTTTGGGAAATTACTCCCATGGAGGAAAGTGCGGATGGTGACTGTTGTATTCAATCCCGATGCAATTTCTGTGTTTCATCAACATTCTGATAGTCCACAGATTACAGAATCCCACCAGATGTGCATCGGAAACTACTACTACTCTTCCAGGGAACGATCAAAGCGTAACTGTTTGAGACATACCTCCCATGGAGGAAAGTGCGCATGGTGACTGTTGTATTCAATCCCGATGCAATTTCTGTGTTTCATCAACACTCTGATAGTCCACAGATTACAGAATGCCACCAGATGTGCATCGGAAATTACTACTGGTCTCCTAGGGAATGATCAAAGCGTGGACTGATTGAGAATTACTCCTATGGTGGAAAGTGCGGATGGTGACTGTTGTATTCAATCCCGATGCAATTTCTGTGTTTCATCAACACTCTGATAGTCCACATATTACAGAATGCATCCAGATGTGCATCGGAAACTTCTACTGGTCTTCCAGGGAAAGATCAAAGCGTAGACTGTTTGAGACATTACTCCCATGGAGGAAAGTTCGCATGGTGACTGTTGTATTCAATCCCGATGCAATTTCTGTGTTTCATCAACACTCTGAAAGTCCACAGATTACAGAATGCCTCCAGATGTGCATCGGAAACTACTACTGGTCTTCAGGGAACGATCAAAGCGTAGACTGTTTGAGATTTTACTTTTATGGAGGAATATGCGCATGGTGACTGTTGTATTCAATCCCGATGTAATATCTGTGTTTCATCAACACTCTGATAGTCCACAGGGTACAGAAAGCCTCCAGATGTGCATCGGAAACTACTACTGGTCTTCCAGGGAACGATCAAACGTAGACTGTTAGAGACATTACTCCCATTGAGGAAAGTGCGCATGGTAACTGTTGTATTCAAAACCAGATGCAATTTCTGTGTTTCATCTACACTCTGATACACCACAGATTACAGAATGCCTAAAGATGTGCATCGGAAACCACTACTGGTCTTCCAGGGAACGATCAAAGCGTAGACTGTTTGAGACATTACTCCCATGGAGGAAAGTGCGTATGGTAGCTGTTGTATTCAATCCCGATGCAATTTCTGTGTTTCATCAACACTCTGATAGTCCACAGGGTACAGAAAGCCTCCAGATGTGCATCGGAAACTACTACTGGTCTTCCAGGGAACGATCAAAGCGTAGACTGTTAGAGACATTACTCCCATTGAGGAAAGTGCGCATGGTAACTGTTGTATTCAAAACCAGATGCAATTTCTGTGTTTCATCTACACTCTGATACACCACAGATTACAGAATGCCTAAAGATGTGCATCGGAAACCACTACTGGTCTTCCAGGTAACGATCAAAAGCGTAGACTGTTTGAGAATTACTCCCATGGAGGAAAGTGCGCATGGTCACTGTTGTATTCAATCCCGATGCAATTTCTGTTTTTCATCAATACTCTGATAGTCCACAGATTACAGAATGCCCCGAGATGTTCATCGGAAACTACTACTGGTCTTCCAGGGAACGATCAAATCGAAGACTGTTTGGGACATTACTCCCATGGAGGAAAGTGCGGATGGTGACTGTTGTATTCAATCCCGATGCAATTTCTGTGTTTCATCAACATTCTGATAGTCCACAGATTACAGAATCCCACCAGATGTGCATCGGAAACTACTACTACTCTTCCAGGGTACGATCAAAGCGTAACTGTTTGAGACATACCTCCCATGGAGGAAAGTGCGCATGGTGACTGTTGTATTCAATCCCGATGCAATTTCTGTGTTTCATCAACACTCTGATAGTCCACAGATTACAGAATGCCACCAGATGTGCATCGGAAATTACTACTGGTCTCCTAGGGAACGATCAAAGCGTGGACTGATTGAGAATTACTCCCATGGAGGAAAGTGCGGATGGTGACTGTTGTATTCAATCCCGATGCAATTTCTGTGTTTCATCAACACTCTGATAGTCCACATATTACAGAATGCATCCAGATGTGCATCGGAAACTTCTACTGGTCTTCCAGGGAAAGATCAAAGCGTAGACTGTTTGAGACATTACTCCCATGGAGGAAAGTTCGCATGGTGACTGTTGTATTCAATCCCGATGCAATTTCTGTGTTTCATCAACACTCTGATAGTCCACAGGTTACAGAATGCCTCCAGATGTGCATCGGAAACTACTACTGGTCTTCCAGGGAACGATCAAAGCGTAGACTGTTTGAGATTTTACTTTTATGGAGGAATATGCGCATGGTGACTGTTGTATTCAATCCCGATGTAATATCTGTGTTTCATCAACACTCTGATAGTCCACAGATTACAGAATGCCTCCAGATGTGCTTCGGAAACTACTACTGGTCTTTCAGGTAACGATCAAAGCGTAAACTCTTTAAGACATTACTCCCATGGAGGAAAGTGCGCATGGTAACTGTTGTATTCAATCCTGTAGCATTTTCTGGGTTTCATCTATACTCTGATAGTCCACAGATTACAGAATGCCACGAGATGTGCATCAGAAACTACTACTGGTCTTCCCGGGAACGATCAAAGCGTCGGCTATTTGAGACATACCTCCCGTGGAGGAAAGTGCGCATGGTGACTGTTGTATTCAATCCCGATGCAATTTCTGTGTTTCATCAACACTCTGATAGTCCACAGGGTACAGAAAGCCTCCAGATGTGCATCGGAAACTACTACTGGTCTTCCAGGGAACGATCAAAGCGTAGACTGTTAGAGACATTACTCCCATTGAGGAAAGTGCGCATGGTAACTGTTGTATTCAAAACCAGATGCAATTTCTGTGTTTCATCTACACTCTGATACACCACAGATTACAGAATGCCTAAAGATGTGCATCGGAAACCACTACTGGTCTTCCAGGGAACGATCAAAGCGTAGACTGTTTGAGACATTACTCCCATGGAGGAAAGTGCGTATCGTAGCTGTTGTATTCAATCCCGATGCAATTTCTGTGTTTCATCAACACTCTGATAGTCCACAGGGTACAGAAAGCCTCCAGATGTGCATCGGAAACTACTACTGGTCTTCCAGGGAACGATCAAAGCGTAGACTGTTAGAGACATTACTCCCATTGAGGAAAGTGCGCATGGTAACTGTTGTATTCAAAACCAGATGCAATTTCTGTGTTTCATCTACACTCAGATACACCACAGATTACAGAATGCCTAAAGATGTGCAACGGAAACCACTACTGGTCTTCCAGGTAACGATCAAAAGCGTAGACTGTTTGAGAATTACTCCCATGGAGGAAAGTGCGCATGGTCACTGTTGTATTCAATCCCGATGCAATTTTTGTTTTTCATCAATACTCTGATAGTCCACAGATTACAGAATGCCCCGAGATGTGCATCGGAAACTACTACTGGTCTTCCAGGGAACGATCAAATCGAAGACTGTTTGGGACATTACTCCCATGGAGGAAAGTGCGGATGGTGACTGTTGTATTCAGTCCCGATGCAATCTCTGTGTTTCATCAACATTCTGATAGTCCACAGATTACAGAATCCCACCAGATGTGCATCGGAAACTACTACTACTCTTCCAGGGAACGATCAAAGCGTAACTGTTTGAGACATACCTCCCATGGAGGAAAGTGCGCATGGTGACTGTTGTATTCAATCCCGATGCAATTTCTGTGTTTCATCAACACTCTGATAGTCCACAGATTACAGAATGCCACCAGATGTGCATCGGAAATTACTACTGGTCTCCTAGGGAACGAACAAAGCGTGGACTGATTGAGAATTACTCCCATGGAGGAAAGTGCGGATGGTGACTGTTGTATTCAATCCCGATGCAATTTCTGTGTTTCATCAACACTCTGATAGTCGACATGTTACAGAATGCATCCAGATGTGCATCGGAAACTTCTACTGGTCTTCCAGGGAAAGATCAAAGCGTAGACTGTTTGAGACATTACTCCCATGGAGGAAAGTTCGCATGGTGACTGTTGTATTCAATCCCGATGCAATTTCTGTGTTTCATCAACACTCTGATAGTCCACAGATTACAGAATGCCACCAGATGTGCATCGGAAACTACTACTGGTCTTCCAGGGAACGATCAAAGCGTAGACTGTTTGAGATTTTACTTTTATGGAGGAATATGCGCATGGTGACTGTTGTATTCAATCCCGATGTAATATCTGTGTTTCATCAACACTCTGATAGTCCACAGATTACAGAATGCCTCCAGATGTGCATCGGAAACTACTACTGGTCTTTCAGGTAACGATCAAAGCGTAAACTCTTTAAGACGTTACTCCCATGGAGGAAAGTGCGCATGGTAACTGTTGTATTCAATCCTGTAGCATTTTCTGGGTTTCATCTATACTCTGATAGTCCACAGATTACAGAAAGCCCCGAGATGTGCATCAGAAACTACTACTGGTCTTCCCGGGAACGATCAAAGCGTCGGCTCTTTGAGACATACCTCCCGTGGAGGAAAGTGCGCATGGTGACTGTTGTATTCAATCCCGATGCAATTTCTGTGTTTCATCAAACTCTGATAGTCCACAGGGTACAGAAAGCCTCCAGATGTGCATCGGAAACTACTACTGGTCTTCCAGGGAACGATCAAAGCGTAGACTGTTAGAGACATTACTCCCATTGAGGAAAGTGCGCATGGTAACTGTTGTATTCAAAACCAGATGCAATTTCTGTGTTTCATCTACACTCTGATACACCACAGATTACAGAATGCCTAAAGATGTGCATCGGAAACCACTACTGGTCTTCCAGGGAACGATCAAAGCGTAGACTGTTTGAGACATTACTCCCATGGAGGAAAGTGTGTATGGTAGCTGTTGTATTCAATCCCGATGCAATTTCTGTGTTTCATCAACACTCTGATAGTCCACAGGGTAGAGAAAGCCTCCAGATGTGCATCGGAAACTACTACTGGTCTTCCAGGGAACGATCAAAGCGTAGACTGTTAGAGACATTACTCCCATTGAGGAAAGTGCGCATGGTAACTGTTGTATTCAAAACCAGATGGAATTTCTGTGTTTCATCTACACTCTGATACACCACAGATTACAGAATGCCTATCGATGTGCATCGGAAACCACTACTGGTCTTCCAGGTAACGATCAAAAGCGTAGACTGTTTGAGAAGTACTCCCATGGAGGAAAGTGCGCATGGTCACAGTTGTATTCAATCCCGATGCAATTTCTGTTTTTCATCAATACTCTGATAGTCCACAGATTACAGAAAGCTCCGAGATGTGCATCGGAAACTACTACTGGTCTTCCAGGGAACGATCAAATCGAAGACTGTTTGGGACATTACTCCCATGGAGGAAAGTGCGGATGGTGACTGTTGTATTCAATCCCGATGCAATTTCTGTGTTTCATCAACATTCTGATAGTCCACAGATTACAGAATCCCACCAGATGTGCATCGGAAACTACTACTACTCTTCCAGGGAACGATCAAAGCGTAACTGTTTGAGACATACCTCCCATGGAGGAAAGTGCGCATGGTGACTGTTGTATTCAATCCCGATGCAATTTCTGTGTTTCATCAACACTCTGATAGTCCACAGATTACAGAATGCCACCAGATGTGCATCGGAAATTACTACTGGTCTCCTAGGGAACGATCAAAGCGTGGACTGATTGAGAATTACTCCCATGGAGGAAAGTGCGGATGGTGACTGTTGTATTCAATCCCGATGCAATTTCTGTGTTTCATCAACACTCTGATAGTCCACATATTACAGAATGCATTCAGATGTGCATCGGAAACTTCTACTGGTCTTCCAGGGAAAGATCAAAGCGTAGACTGTTTGAGACATTACTCCCATGGAGGAAAGTTCGCATGGTGACTGTTGTATTCAATCCCGATGCAATTTCTGTGTTTCATCAACACTCTGATAGTCCACAGATTACAGAATGCCTCCAGATGTGCATCGGAAACTACTACTGGTCTTCCAGGGAACGATCAAAGCGTAGACTGTTTGAGATTTTACGTTTATGGAGGAATATGCGCATGGTGACTGTTGTATTCAATCCCGATGTAATATCTGTGTTTCATCAACACTCTGATAGTCCACAGATTACAGAATGCCTCCAGATGTGCATCGGAAACTACTACTGGTCTTCCAGGGAACGATCAAAGCGTAAGCTGTTTGAGACATTACTTTTATGGAGGAATGTGCTCATTGTGACTGTTGTATTCAATCCCGATGCAATTTCTGTGTTTCATCAACACTCTGAGAGTCCACAGATTACAGAATGCCTCCAGATGTTAATCGGAAACTACTACTGGTCTTCCAGGGAACGATCAAATCGTAGACTGTTTGGGACATTACTCCCATATAGGAAAGTGCGCATGGTGACTGTTGTATTCAATCCCGATGCAATTTCTGTGTTTCATCAACACTCTGATAGTCCACAGATTACAGAATGCCTCCAGATGTACATCGGAAACTACTACTGGTCTTTCAGGGAACGATCAAAGCGTAAACTCCTTGAGACATTCCTCCCATGGAGGAAAGTGCGCATGGTAACTGTTGTAATAAATCCCGATGCATTTTCTGTGCTTCATCAACACTCTGATAGTCCATAGATTACAGATTGCCACGAGATGTGCATCGGAAACTACTACTGGTCTTCCAGGGAACGATTAAAGCGTCGACTGTTTGAGACATACCTCCCGTGGAGGAAAGTGGGCATTGTGACTGTTGTATTTAATCCCGATGCAATTTCTTTGTCTTATCAATTCTCTGATAGTCCACAGATTACAGAATGCCTCCAGATGTTCATCGGAAACTACTACTGGTCTTCCAGGGAACGATCAAAGCGTAGACTGTTTGCGAATTACTCCCATGGAGGAAAGTGCGCATGGTGACTGTTGAATTCAATCCCGATGGAATTTCTGTGTTTCATCATCACTCTGATAGTCCACAGATTACAGAATGCCTCCAGATGTTCATCGGAAACTACTACTGGTCTTCCAGGGAACGATCAAAGCGTAGACTGTTTGAGACATTACTTTTATGGGGGAATGTGTGCATGGTGACAGTTGTATTCAATCCCGATGCAATTTCTATGTTTCATCAACACTCTGATAGTCCACAGATTACGGAAAACCTCCAGATGTGCATCGGAAACTACTACTGGTCTTCCAGGGAACGATCAAAGCGTAGACTGTTAGAGACATTACTCCCATGGAGTAAAGTGCGCATGGTGACTGTTGTATTCAATCCCGATGCAATTTCTGTGTTTCATCAACACTCTGATAGTCCATAGATTACAGAATGCCTCCAGATGTGCATCGGAAACTACTACTGGTCTTCCAGGGAACGATCAAAGCGTAGACTGTTTGAGATTTTACTTTTATGGAGGAATATGCGCATGGTGACTGTTGTATTCAATCCCGATGTAATATCTGTGTTTCATCAACACTCTGATAGTCCACAGATTACAGAATGCCTCCAGATGTGCATCGGAAACTACTACTGGTCTTCCAGGGAACGATCAAAGCGTAAGCTGTTTGAGACATTACTTTTATGGAGGAATGTGCTCATTGTGACTGTTGTATTCAATCCCGATGCAATTTCTGGGTTTCATCAACACTCTGAGAGTCCACAGATTACAGAATGCCTCCAGATGTTAATCAGAAACTACTACTGGTCTTCCAGGGAACGATCAAATCGTAGACTGTTTGGGACATTACTCCCATATAGGAAAGTGCGCATGGTGACTGTTGTATTCAATCCCGATGCAATTTCTGTGTTTCATCAACACTCTGATAGTCCACAGATTACGGAAAGCCTCCAGATGTCCATCGGAAACTACTACTGGTCTACCAGGCAACGATCAAAGCGTGGACTGTTAGAGACATTACTCCCATGGATTAAAGTGCGCATGGAGACTGTTGTATTCAATCCCGATGCAATTTCTGTGTTTCATCAACACTCTGATAGTCCACAGATTACAGAATGCCTCCAGATGTACATCGGAAACTACTACTGGTCTTTCAGGGAACGATCAAAGCGTAAACTCTTTGAGACATTCCTCCCATGGAGGAAAGTGCGCATGGTAACTGTTGTAATAAATCCCGATGCATTTTCTGTGCTTCATCAACACTCTGATAGTCCATAGATTACAGATTGCCACGAGATGTGCATCGGAAACTACTACTGGTCTTCCAGGGAACGATTAAAGCGTCGACTGTTTGAGACATACCTCCCGTGGAGGAAAGTGTGCATTGTGACTGTTGTATATAATCCCGATGCAATTTCTTTGTTTTATCAATTCTCTGATAGTCCACAGATTACAGAATGCCTCCAGATGTTCATCGGAAACTACTACTGGTCTTCCAGGGAACGATCAAAGCGTAGACTGTTTGCGAATTACTCCCATGGAGGAAAGTGCGCATGGTGACTGTTGTATTCAATCCCGATGCAATTTCTGTGTTTCATCAACACTCTGATAGTCCACAAATTACAGAATGCATCCAGATGTGCATCGGAAACTACGACTGGTCTTCCAGGGAACGATCAAAGCGTAGACTGTTTGAGACATTACTTTTATGGAGGAATGTGCGCATGGTGACTGTTGAATTCAATCCCGATGGAATTTCTGTGTTTCATCATCACTCTGATAGTCCACAGATTACAGAATGCCTCCAGATGTTCATCGGAAACTACTACTGGTCTTCCAGGGAACGATCAAAGCGTAGACTGTTTGAGACATTACTTTTATGGGGGAATGTGTGCATGGTGACAGTTGTATTCAATCCCGATGCAAATTCTATGTTTCATCAACACTCTGATAGTCCACAGATTACGGAAAACCTCCAGATGTGCATCGGAAACTACTACTGGTCTTCCAGGGAACGATCAAAGCGTAGACTGTTAGAGACATTACTCCTATGGAGTAAAGTGCGCATGGTGACTGTTGTATTCAATCCCGATGCAATTTCTGTGTTTCATCAACACTCTGATAGTCCACAGATTACAGAATGCCTCCAGATGTGCAATTGAAACTTTTACTGGTCTTCCAATGAACGATCAAAGCGTAGACTGTTTGACACATTACTCGCATGGAGGAAACTGCGCATGGAGACTGTTGTATTCAATCCCGATGCAATTTCTGTGTTTCATCAACACTCTGATAGTCCACAGAGTACAGAAAGCCTGCAGATGTGCATCGGAAACTTCTACTGGTCTTCCAGGGAACGATCAAAGCGTAGACTGTTAGAAACATTACTGGCATGGAGGAAAGTGCGCATGGTAACTGTTGTATTCAATCCCGATGCAATTACTGTGTTTCATCAACACTCTGATAGTCTACACATTACAGAATGCTACCAGATGTGCATCGGAAACTACTACTGGTCTTCCAGGGAACGATCAAAGCGTAGATTGTTTAAGACATTACTCCCGTGGAGGAAAGTGCGCATGGTGACTGTTGTATTCAATCCCGATGCAATTTCTGTGTTTCATCAACACTCTAATAGTCCACAGATTACAGAATGCCTCCAGATGTTCATCGGAAACTACTACTGGTCTTCCAGGGAACGATCAATTCGTAGACTGTTTGGGACATTACTCCCATGGAGGAAAGTGCGGATGGTGACTGTTGTATTCAATCCCGATGCAATTTCTGTGTTTCATCAACACTCTGATAGTCCACAGATTACAGAATGCCACCAGATGTGCATCGGAAACTACTACTGGTCTTCCAGGGAACGATCACAGCGTCGACTGTTTGAGAATTACTCCCATGGAGGAAAGTGCGCATGGTGACTGTTGTATTCAATCCCGATGCAATATCTGTGTTTAATCAACACTCTGATAGTCCACAAATTACAGAATGCATCCAGATGTGCATCGGAAACTACGACTGGTCATCCAGGGAACGATCAAAGCGTAGACTGTTTGAGACATTACTTTTATGGAGGAATGTGCGCATGGTGACTGTTGAATTCAATCCCGATGGAATTTCTGTGTTTCATCATCACTCTGATAGTCCACAGATTACAGAATGCCTCCAGATGTTCATCGGAAACTACTACTGGTCTTCCAGGGAACGATCAAAGCGTAGACTGTTTGAGACATTACTTTTATGGGGGAATGTGTGCATGGTGACAGTTGTATTCAATCCCGATGCAATTTCTATGTTTCATCAACACTCTGATAGTCCACAGATTACGGAAAACCTCCAGATGTGCATCGGAAACTACTACTGGTCTTCCAGGGAACGATCAAAGCGTAGACTGTTAGAGACATTACTCCCATGGAGTAAAGTGCGCATGGTGACTGTTGTATTCAATCCCGATGCAATTTCTGTGTTTCATCAACACTCTGATAGTCCACAGATTACAGAATGCCTCCAGATGTGCAATTGAAACTTTTACTGGTCTTCCAATGAACGATCAAAGCGTAGACTGTTTGACACATTACTCGCATGGAGGAAACTGCGCATGGAGACTGTTGTATTCAATCCCGATGCAATTTCTGTGTTTCATCAACACTCTGATAGTCCACAGAGTACAGAAAGCCTGCAGATGTGAATCGGAAACTTCTACTGGTCTTCCAGGGAACGATCAAAGCGTAGACTGTCAGAAACATTACTGGCATGGAGGAAAGTGCGCATGGTAACTGTTGTATTCAATCCCGATGCAATTTCTGTGTTTCATCAACACTCTGATAGTCCACAGATTACAGAATGCCACCAGATGTGCATCGGAAACTACTACTGGTCTTCCAGGGAACGATCACAGCGTCGACTGTTTGGGAATTACTCCCATGGAGGAAAGTGCGCATGGTGACTGTTGTATTCAATCCCGATGCAATTTCTGTTTTTCATCAACACTCTGATAGTCCACAGATTACAGAATGCCCCGAGATGTGCATCGGAAACTACTACTGGTCTTCCAGGGAACGATCAAATCGAAGTCTGTTTGGGACATTACTCCCATGGAGGAAAGTGCGGATGGTGACTGTTGTATTCAATCCCGATGCAATTTCTGTGTTTCATCAACACTCTGATAGTCCACATATTACAGAATCCCACCAGATGTGCATCGGAAACTATTACTACTCTTCCAGGGAACGATCAAAGCGTAACTGTTTGAGACATACCTCCCATGGAGGAAAGAGCGCATGGTGACTGTTGTATTCAATCCCGATGCAATTTCTGTGTTTCATCAACACTCTGATAGTCCACAGATTAGAGAATGCCACCAGATGTGCATCGGAAATTACTACTGGTCTCCTAGGGAACGATCAAAGCGTGGACTGATTGAGAATTACTCCCATGGAGGAAAGTTTGCATGGTGACTGTTGTATTCAATCCCGATGCAATTTCTGTGTTTCATCAACACTCTGATAGTCCACAGATTACAGAATGCCTCCAGATGTGCATCGGAAACTACTACTACTCTTCCAGGGAACGATCAAAGCGTAGACTGTTTGAGATTTTACTTTTATGGAGGAATATGCGCATGGTGACTGTTGTATTCAATCCCGATGTAATATCTGTGTGTCATCAACACTCTGATAGTCCACAGATTACAGAATGCCTCCAGATGTGCATCGGAAACTACTACTGGTCTTTCAGGTAACGATCAAAGCGTAAACTCTTTAAGACATTACTCCCATGGAGGAAAGTGCGCATGGTAACTGTTGTATTCAATCCTGTAGCATTTTCTGTGTTTCATCTTTACTCTGATAGTCCACAGATTACAGAAAGCCACGAGATGTGCATCAGAAACTACTACTGGTCTTCCCGGGAACGATCAAAGCGTCGGCTCTTTGAGACATACCTTCCGTGGAGGAAAGTGCGCATGGTGACTGATGTATTCAATCCCGATTCAATTTCTGTGTTTCATCAACACTCTGATAGTCCACAGAGTACAGAAAGCCTCCAGATGTGCATCGGAAACTACTACTGGTCTTCCAGGGAACGATCAAAGCGTAGACTGTTAGAGACATTACTCCCATTGAGGAAAGTGCACATGGTAACAGTTGTATTCAAAACCAGATGCAATTTCTGTGTTTCATCTACACTCTGATACACCACAGATTACAGAATGCCTAAAGATGTGCATCGGAAACCACTACTGGTCTTCCAGGGAACGATCAAAGCGTAGACTGTTTGAGACATTACTCCCATGGAGGAAAGAGCGTATGGTAGCTGTTGAATTTAATCCCGATGCCATTTCTGTGTTTCATCAACACTCTAATAGTCCACAGATTACAGAATGCCTCCAGATGTGCATCGGAAACTACTACTGGTCTTCCAGGGAACGATCAAAGCGTAGACTGTTTGAGACATTACTTTTATGGAGGAATGTGCTCATTGTGACTGTTGTATTCAATCCCGATGCAATTTCTGTGTTTCATCAACACTCTGAGAGTCCACAGATTACAGAATGCCTCAGATGTTAATCGGAAACTACTACTGGTCTTCCAGGGAACGATCAAAGCGTAGACTGTTTGGGACATTACTCCCATATAGGAAAGTGCGCATGGTGACTGTTGTATTCAATCCCGATGCAATTTCTGTGTTTCATCAACACTCTGATAGTCCACAGATTACGGAAAGCCTCCAGATGTCCATCGGAAACTACTACTGGTCTTCCAGGCAAAGATCAAAGCGTAGACTGTTAGAGACATTACTCCCATGGAGTAAAGTGCGCATGGAGACTGTTGTATTCAATCCCGATGCAATTTCTGTGTTTCATCAACACTCTGATAGTCCACAGATTACAGAATGCCTCCAGATGTGCATCGGAAACTACTACTGGTCTTTCAGGGAACGATCAAAGCGTAAACTCTTTGAGACATTCCTCCCATATAGGAAAGTGCGCATGGTAACTGTTGTAATAAATCCCGATGCATTTTCTGTGCTTCATCAACACTCTGATAGTCCACAGATTACAGATTGCCACGAGATGTGCATCGGAAACTACTACTGGTCTTCCATGGAACGATCAAAGCGTAGACTGTTTGAGACATTACTTTTACGGAGGAATGTGCGAATGGTGACTGTTGTATTCAATCCCGATGCAATTTCTGTGTTTCATCAACACTCTGATACTCCACAGATTACAGAATGCCTCCAGATGTTAATCGGAAAATACTACTGGTCTTCCTGGGAACGATCAAAGCGTAACTGTTTGAGACATACCTCCCATGGAGGAAAGTGCGCATGGTGACTGTTGTATTCAAACCCGATGCAATTTCTGTGTTTCATCATCACTCTGATAGTCCACAGATTACAGAATGCCACCAGATGTGCATCGGAAATTACTACTGGTCTTCCAGGGAACGATCAAAGCGTAGACCGTTTGAGACATACCTCCCGTGGAGGAAAGTGGGCATTGTGACTGTTGTACTCTATCCCGATGCAATTTCTGTGTTTCATCAACACTCTGATAGTCCACAGATTACAGAATGCATCCAGATGTGCATCGGAAACTACTACTGGTCTTCCAGGGAACGATCACAGCATGGACTGTTTGAGAATTACTCCCATGGAGGAAAGTGCGCATGGTGACTGTTGTATTCAATCCCGATGCAATTTCTGTGTTTCATCAACACTCTGATAGTCCACAGATTACAGAATGCATCCAGATGTGCATCGGAAACTACGACTGGTCTTCCAGGGAACGATCAAAGCGTAGACTGTTTGAGACATTACTTTTATGGAGGAATGTGCGCATGGTGACTGTTGAATTCAATCCCAATGGAATTTCTGTGTTTCATCAACACTCAGATAGTCCACAGTTTACAGAATGCCTCCAGATGTTCATCGGAAATTACTAGTGGTCTTCCAGGGAACGATCAAAGCGTAGACTGTTTGAGACATTACTCCCAAGGAGGAATGTGTGCATGGTGACTGTTGTATTCAATCCCGATGCAATTTCCGTGTTCCATCAACACTCTGAAAATCCACAGATTACAGAATGCCTCCAGATGTTCATCGGAAACTTCTACTGGTCTTCCAGGGAACGATCAAAGCGTAGACTGTTTGAGACATACCTCCCATGGAGGAAAGTGTTCATGGTGACTGTTATATTCAATCCCGATGCAATTTTAGTGTTTCATCAACACTTGAACAGTCCACAGATTACAGAATGCCACCAGATGTACATCGGAAACTACTACTGGTCTTACAGGTAACGATCAAAAGCGTAGATTGTTTGAGAATTACTCCCATGGAGGAAAGTGCGCATGGTCACTGTTGTATTCAATCCCGATGCAATTTCTGTTTTTCATCAACACTCTGATAGTCCACAGATTACAGAATGCCACGAGATGTGCATCGGAAACTACTACTGGTCTTAAAGGGAACGATCAAATCGAAGTCTGTTTGGGACATTACTCCTATGGAGGAAGGTGCGGATGGTGAGTGTTGTATTCAATCACGATGCAATTTCTGTGTTTCATCAACACACTGATAGTCCACAGATTACAGAATCCCACCAGATGTGCATCGGAAACTACTACTACTCTTCCAGGGAACGATCAAAGCGTAACTGTTTGAGACATACCTCCCATGGAGGAAAGTGCGCATGGTGACTGTTGTATTCAAACCCGATGCAATTTCTGTGTGTCATCAACACTCTGATAGTCCACAGATTACAGAATGCCACCAGATGTGCATCGGAAATTACTACTGGTATCCTAAGAACGATCAAAGCGTGGACTGATTGAGAATTACTCCCATGGAGGAAAGTGCGGATGGTGACTGTTGTATTCAATCCCGATGCAATTTCTGTGTTTCATCAACACTCTGAGAGTCCACAGATTACAGTATGCCTCCAGATGTTAAGCGGAAACTACTACTGGTCTTCCAGGGAACGATCAAAGCATAGACTGTTTGGGACATTACTCCCATATAGGAAAGTGCGCATGGTGACTGTTGTATTCAATCCCGATGCAATTTCTGTGTTTCATCAACACTCTGATAGTCCACAGATTACGGAAAGCCTCCAGATGTCCATCGGAAACTACTACTGGTCTTCCAGGCAACGATCGAAGCGTAGACTGTTAGAGACATTACTCCCATGGAGTAAAGTGCGCATGGAGACTGTTGTATTCAATCCCGATGCAATTTCTGTGTTTCATCAACACTCTGATAGTCCACAGATTACAGAATGCCTCCAGATGTGCATCGGAAACTACTACTGGTCTTTCAGGGAACGATCAAAGCGTAAACTCTTTGAGACATTCCTCCCATGGAGGAAAGTGCGCATGGTAACTGTTGTAATAAATCCCGATGCATTTTCTGTGCTTCATCAACACTCTGATAGTCCACAGATTACAGATTGCCAAGAGATGTGCATCGGAAACTACTACTGGTCTGCCAGGGAACGATCAAAGCGTAGACCGTTTGAGACATACCTCCCGTGGAGGAAAGTGCGCATTATGACTGTTGTATTCTATCCCGATGCAATTTCTGTGTTTCATCAACACTCTGATAGTCCACAGATTACAGAATGCCACCAGATCTGCATCGGAAACTACTACTGGTCTTCCAGGGAACGATTAAAGCGTCGACTGTTTGAGACATACCTCCCGTGGAGGAAAGTGCGCATGGTGACTGTTGTATTTAATCCCGATGCAATTTCTTTGTTTTATCAATTCTCTGATAGCCCACAGATTACAGAATGCCTCCAGATGTTCATCGGAAACTACCACTGGCCTTCCAGGGAACGATCAAAGCGTAGAGTGTTTGAGACATTACTTTTACGGAGGATTGTGCGAATGGTGACTGTTGTATTCAATCGCGATGCAATTTCTGTGTTTCATCAAGACTCTGATAGTCCACAGATTACAGAATGCCACCAGATGTGCATCGGAAACTACTACTGGTCTTCCAGGGGACGATCAAAGCGTAGACCGTTTGAGACATACCTCCCGTGGAGGAAAGTGCGCATTGTGACTGTTGTACTCTATCCCGATGCAATTTCTGTGTTTCGTCAACACTCTGGTAGTCCACAGATTACAGAATGCATCCAGATGTGCATCGGAAACTACTACTGGTCTTCCAGGGAACGATCACAGCGTGGACTGTTTGAGAATTACTCCCATGGAGGAAAGTGCGCATGGTGACTGTTGTATTCAATCCCGATGCAATTTCTGTGTTTCATCAACACTCTGATAGTCCACAGATTACAGAATGCATCCAGATGTGCATCGGAATCTACGACTGGTCTTCCAGGGAACGATGAAAGCGTAGACTGTTGGAGACATTACTCCCTTAGAGGAAAGTGCGCATGGTGACTGTTGTATTCAATCCCGATGCTATTTCTATGTTTCATCATCACTCTGATAGTCCACAGATTACAGAATGCCTCCAGATGCTAATTGGAAACTACTACTGGTCTTCCAGGGAACGACCAAAGCGTAGATTGTTTGAGACATTACTCCCATGGAGGAAAGTGCGCATGGTGACTGTTGTATTCAATCCCGATGCAATTTCTGTGTTTCATCAACAATCTGATAGTCCACAAATTACAGAATGCATCCAGATGTGCATCGGAAACTACGACTGGTCTTCCAGGGAACGATCAAAGCGTAGACTGTTTGAGACATTACTTTTATGGAGGAAAGTGCGCATGGTGACTGTTGAATTCAATCCCGATGGAATTTCTGTGTTTCATCATCACTCTGATAGTCCACAGATTACAGAATGCCTCCAGATGTTCATCGGAAACTACTACTGGTCTTCCAGGGAACGATCAAAGCGTAGACTGTTTGAGACATTACTTTTATGGGGGAATGTGTGCATGGTGACAGTTGTATTCAATCCCGATGCAATTTCTATGTTTCATCAACACTCAGATAGTCCACAGATTACAGAACGCCTCCAGATGTTCATCGGAAATTACTACTGGTCTTCCAGGGAACGATCAAAGCGTAGACTGTTTGAGACATTACTCCCATGGAGGAATGTGTGCATGGTGACTGTTGTATTCAATCCCGATGCAATTTCCGTGTTTCATCAACACTCTGAAAATCCACAGATTACAGAATGCCTCCAGATGTGCATCGGAAACTACTACTGGTCTTCCAGGGTGTGTGTGTGTGTGTGTTTGAAGTTTACGGGCGCTAAACAGCGTGGTCATCAGCGCCCAAGCGCATAGAAACAGGAACGCAGGCGGTGAAGGGACGAAGACGGACGCCGAACAAGGAGAACGGCTAAAAGACACAGGCCTGACGCAGTTCCAAATGCGCACATGCAGAGGCAAAACAAGAGGAGAAGAAACACACTAAAAAAGGAAAGGAAACACAAGGAAAAGAGAATAGATACCGAACTGAAAGAAGGAGGTAATCGTGACTGGCGGACCTCTTACCTAAAAACTGGATGAGCCAGTCACCCAGCAGCACATTAAAACCTTCTCCCTAAAATCTGAGGCAACAGATTGGACAGGACACAAAACCGTAAAACCTTAACCACAGTCGCTGCGTCGTCTTGCAAAATAGAGGGCAAATCCGGTGGCAAGGAAACCACCGCCCTCTGGTCAGAGAATAAAAGACAGTCAAGTAAAATGTGGCGGACAGTAATCTGGACGCCACAAGCACTGCAGATTGGGGGGTCCTCCCGCCGGAGTAAAAAACCATGCGTGAAGGGACTGTGTCCAATGCGGAGGCGAGTGAGGAGGACCTCATCCCGCCTGTATGACTGGTAGGACGTACGCCATGGTCGCGTAGTGGCCTTTACCAGACGCAGCTTATTGTCAGAAACTGCCAACCACTCCTCTTCCCATTGATGCATAACACGAAAACGCAAAAGGGAGGTTACAGCATGGAGGGGGACGGCACATTCAACAACGTGAGGGAGGGAACATGCATCTTTGGCAGCCACATCCGCCAGTTCGTTGCCCCTAATACCCACGTGCCCCGGCACCCAGCAGAAAGAAACCTCCTTCCCCTGCCGTTGCAGGTGGAGTAGGGCATCATGGATGTTCTGGACGACCGTATCCGCTGGGTACAAGTGTTGAATGGTCTGAAGGGCACTCAGGGAGTCAGAACAGATGAGGAACTTAATACTGGGAACACATCTCATCTGCTCCAATGCCCACAGTATTGCAAATAATTCGGCATCGAGGATGGTAAACACCGCAGGAAGCCGTAACTTGACGACTCGATCAGGGAAAACAACAGCACAACCAACAGTGTCCCCCTGTTTAGAGCCATCTGTGAATACAGGTACATGGTCCGGATGCTGATTTAAAATATCGTAAAATAAGGAGGTAAAAACAAACGCCGGAGTGCAGTTCCTCCGGTTCTCCGACAAGTCTAAAAGGATGCTGGGCCTCTGGAGCAACCAGGGAGGCAGGCGAGTAAAACCTTGTCGTTGGGGGCCACACGCTCCACACCAAGGGACTCAAGCAAATGCTTGGCACGAATCCCAAATGGTTTTGTTGCCCTGGGACGACTGGAAAAGAGACGTTCCATAGGCGGTCGGGCAACGGTAGGGTACGCAGGGGAGGTAGGACAGGCAAGGAAATGACACACCCGTCGCACCATGAGGAGTTTCCGCCGGATGGCGAGCGGCGGTTCCCCTGCCTCAGCACACAGGCTGGGGATGGGACTGGTACGGAAAGCACCAGTGGCCAGCCTGAGACCCTCATGGTGTACTGCGTCAAGGATCTTCAGATACGAAGGCCTTGCTGACCCATACACGGTGCAAGCATAGTCAAGACGCGATCGGACGAAAGCCCTATAAAACTGAAGCAGACGCGCCCGATCTGCTCCCCAGGACCGATGGCTCAGACACTTCAAAATATTCAGTGCCTTCAGGGCCCGCACCTTGAGGTCTTTAAGGTGAGGCAACCACGACAACTTGGAATCAAAAGTGAGGCCCAGGAACCTCACAGTGTCTCTAAAAGGAAGAACGGTGTCCCTCAGACGCAATTCAGGGGAGGTAAAAAGACGCCGAGAACGATTAAAATGAACACACACAGATTTGTCTGCAGAAAAGGTAAAACCCGTCTTTGCAGTCCATGCCTCTAAGCGCTTTATCGTAAGCTGTAACTGCCGACTAGCACTGACAAGACTGGAGGAAGAACAGAAAACAGCAAAATCGTCCACAAACAAGGAGCATTGGGCAGGACTCCGGATAGTGGACGTGATACTGTTAATAGCAACGGCAAAGAGGGTGACACTTAAAACGCTGCCCTGAGGAACACCATTCTCCTGCACGTACAAATCCGATAGCACATTACCAACCCGATACCGAAAGAGGCGGTGAGAAAGAAAGGACCGAATGAAGATGGGGAGACGGCCACGAAAGCCCCACTCATGGAGTTGATTGAGGATAAGGCGGCGCCAAGTAGTGTCATACGCCTTATTAATGTCAAAGAAGACCCCTAGACAATGCTGGTTACGTAGAAAGGCCTGCTGGATGGCGGCCTCAAGCAGGGTCAAGTTGTCTATAGTGGAACGACATCTCCGAAAGCCACACTGAGAGGGGCTAAGGAGCTGCCTGGTCTCGAGCAGCCAAACCAGGCGGCGGTTGACCATGCGTTCCAACGTCTTCCCAACACAGCTCGTCAAGGCAATACTCCGATAACTACTGAGATGCGATCGGTCCTTCCCTGGTTTGAGGAGGGGAATCAAAATTGCCTCCCTCCACGAGTCAGGGTACGTGCCAGATAACCATATCATATTGAAACAGTTCAGGAGAACTTCCTTGGATGGCAGCGACAGGTGCCGCAGCATGCTGTACCTGATTTGATCATGACCAGGCGCAGTATCATGAGCCACAGACAGCGCAGAATCCAGTTCCCACATTGTGAAGGGGCAGTTATAGGGTTCAGAATTTAGAGACCGGAAGTCCAAGTGACCCCTTTCGACGGCAGTGCGGTAGCGGCAGAAATCTGGATCACAGTTAATAGTGGCGGTAGATTCCGCAAAATGCATGGCCAGTGTCTGGGCAATGTCTCTCGGCGCCGTGAGGAGACATCCCTGATGCAGCAATGCCGTGACAGGTAGCTGGCTGAGTTTCCCGGAAATCCTCCTGATGGCTTCCCATACTTTCGTAGAACTAGTGGAGCGAGAGATGGAATTCAAGAACGATTGCCATGACCGTCGTTTGCTCTCTTTAATCACCCGCCGCGCTCTGGCCCTTGCCACTCGAAAGGCTGCAAGATTGTCAGCTGAGGGACGGCACTTGAAGCGGCGCAGTGCTGCACGGCGGACGCGGATGGCTGAGTGGCACTCAGTGGTCCACCAAGGGACAGGACGCCTCTTGGGATGACCGGATGACCGTGGGATGGACAATTCAGCAGCATGAGAGATCACGGCTGCAACATGGTCTACCCATTCGTGGACGCTGGCACGGTGTTCCAAAACAGCCAGTTGGCTGAAAAGTGTCCAGTCAGCTCTGCAAAGGTGCCACCGGGGCGGCACTGGTAATGCCACAGCCTCATCCAGGAGGCGAATCCAGAGGGGGAAGTGGTCACTAGAATGGAGGTCAGCTGCAGCCTCCCACAGAGCAGAATCCGCGAGTGCAGGAGAGCAAAAGGAAAGGTCAATAGCCGATGACGATCCGGAAGCAGTACAGAAATGAGTGGGAGCACCAGAGTTGAGGAGGCACAGTTCTTCAGACATCATGACGCTTTCAAGAATGCGACCCCTGGGGCAAGTAGTCGGAGAGCCCCATAAGACATTATGAGCGTTGAAGTCCCCCAGAAGAAGAAATGGGCGAGGGAGTTGGCTAATAAGGTCCGTGAGAGCCTCAGTGTCTATCGCATCCGGAGGTGGTAAATAAACAGAACAGACTGTGAGCCTCCGACCCACAAGAATGTCAACTGCAACTGCTTGCAAGTCGGTGACGAGAGGGAGCTCAGATGAGGGGTGCACATCACGGACAAAAACTGCAACACCGCCCTTTGCCCTTTGCCCCGTCAGATCATCTTTTCGATATGCGGTATAGCCGCGTAAAGAAGGAGAATCAGTGGCCCGAAAATGTGTCTCTTGGAGACATAAGCACAAGGGGCACTCTCGTATGAGGAGTTGTAATTTGGCCACATGCGTCCTGAAACCATTCAGGTTCCACTGTAATATGGGAGCCAGTGATCAGGGTGGCTGAACTTTCACCCTGCCTCTGTGCTTTGGATGAGAGACCGTACTGGCCGGAGATTTATTCCTGGGGCGAGAAGACCGCCCCCGGTCGACATCAATGTCCATAAGATCCGATGACGACCCACGGGAGATGTCAGACAGTACGATGGCATCATCATCGGACCGACGCTGACTAGTCTCCTCAGGTGGCAGAACCTTCAGCTTCTGAGGCTTTGTCTTGGGGGGCTTGGAATGCAGAGCCTTGTCAACAGTTGGAGGTTGACTCGCCTGGGCAGAAGGCGCCATATGGGGGGAGGCTGGAAGTACCTCAATGTCAGCAACCACGGCCTTGTCCGATGTAGCGGGGAGAGCCGCAGATTGCAAAACAACCGCAGCAGCACAAGTGCACTGGCAAGCGCAGGTTTTAGTGCTAACACTAGCATCCTCCGTTTGTGTAGCAACAGTGGCCAGTTGTACCGGTTTTTGGGAGCGGAAGCGAAAGATGTGGAAAAAACAGGAGGTTGCATGGCCTTAAAGATCTTCTTGGCCTCACCATAGGGGATGCGCTTAGAGGTTTTAATCTCCTGTACCTTCCGCTCTTCGACATAGATGGGGCAGATCCGGCTCCAGACAGGGTGACTCCCAGAGCAATTCACGCACTTCACAGGCGAGGAACAATCGGCTCCGTCATGGGCAGGCTGACCACATTTACCACACGTGGCTATTCCATTGCACCCCAACGTAGTATGCCCAAAGCGCTGACATTTAAAACAGCGCATTGGGTTGGGGAAATATGGCCGTACAGACAAACGTAAGAACCCCGCTTTAACAAGCTCCGGGAGTCTCGGGCAACTGAATGTGAGAATAAACGAGTCAGATTTGACGAGGTCCCCATTGACTCGTTTCATAATGTGCTGCACGTCAACAATTCCTTCGTCAGCCCACTCAGATTTTAGCATGTCTATGGGGATATCCACCAAGTCCCTACACGTCACAACACCCTTACTATAGTTCAAAGTGGAGTGGAGCTCGGTCTCGACAGCGTACTCTCCTAGACAATTTGCTTTCCGAAGGGCAGCGACTTGACGGGAACTAGAAGTTTCAACTAACAGAGTCCCATTGCGCAGTCGCTTTACAGATTTCAGCGTTCCTGCAATTCCCCCAAGACCCTTGTGGATGTAAAAGGGAGAAACCCTCTCAAAGCTACCCTCCTTCCTTTTAATAATGAAAAACACATTCTGATGATCAGCATGTGCTCCGTTACTACATTCTGTTAAATCTCTAGCAACACCAGGCGCTGGAGGACTCGCAGCGCGTAGCCGCTTTTTCGATTGGGTGTGTTTTCCAACCAGCGGCCCACCCAAGCCACTGGTAGGGGGAAAAGTAGAGGTCGAAGGGTCCATTGTGGTCCCACGAGCAGCTAGGGAACTAAAAGTCCGCTCAGACAGAGCCCCGCGTGCCTGAGTAAGCCTTATACAACTGGGGTGCGGCAGGTGCCCCAGAGGTTGCCCGCTTGCGACTGTTCCACCCCAACAGCCATGCATCTTCTAGGCGCGGAGCACACCGAAAGATTGAGGGGTTTTTATAGAGGTTGGCCTTCCTCGCAATCCAGGCGGTCAAGCCAAGATTACCATTCCCCGCAGCACACAACGTTTCACCGCCGCGCCGTACGGTGGTCGCTGAAGCATGTCCGGGGGTTGCGGTGTCAGGACACTGGCGGCGCAGACCAGTCCCCAGCTCACGACCCCGGGGTCGCCAAGCCCGTACTCAGCAAGTGAATGCTGAGCCCCTGGGGGCGGTCTTCCAGGGAACGATCAAAGCGTAGACTGTTTGAGACATACCTCCCATGGAGGAAAGTGTTCATGGTGACTGTTATATTCAATCCCGATGCAATTTTAGTGTTTCATCAACACTTGAACAGTCCACAGATTACAGAATGCCACCAGATGTGCATCGGAAACTACTACTGGTCTTCCAGGTAACGATCAAAAGCGTAGATTGTTTGAGAATTACTCCCATGGAGGAAAGTGTGCATGGTCACTGTTGTATTCAATCCCGATGCAATTTCTGTTTTTCATCAACACTCTGATAGTCCACAGATTACAGAATGCCACGAGATGTGCATCGGAAACTACTACTGGTCTTAAAGGGAACGATCAAATCGAAGTCTGTTTGGGACATTACTCCCATGGAGGAAAGTGCGGATGGTGACTGTTGTATTCAATCCCGATGCAAATTCTGTGTTTCATCAACACTCTGATAGTCCACAGATTACAGAATGCATCCAGATGTGCATCGGAAACTACTACTGGTCTTCCAGGGAACGATCACAGCATGGACTGTTTGAGAATTACTCCCATGGAGGAAAGTGCGCATGGTGACTGTTGTATTCAATCCCGATGCAATTTCTGTGTTTCATCAACACTCTGATAGTCCACAGATTACAGAATGCATCCAGATGTGCATCGGAAACTACGACTGGTCTTCCAGGGAACGATCAAAGCGTAGACTGTTTGAGACATTACTTTTATGGAGGAATGTGCGCATGGTGACTGTTGAATTCAATCCCGATGGAATTTCTGTGTTTCATCAACACTCAGATAGTCCACAGATTACAGAATGCCTCCAGATGTGCATCGGAAACTACTACTGGTCTTCCAGGGAACGATCAAAGCGTAGACTGTTTGAGACATTACTTTTATGGAGGAATGTGCTCATTGTGACTGTTGTATTCAATCCCGATGCAATTTCTGTGTTTCATCAACACTCTGAGAGTCCACAGGTTACAGAATGCCTCCAGATGTTAAGCGGAAACTACTACTGGTCTTCCAGGGAACGATCAAAGCGTAGACTGTTTGGGACATTACTCCCATATAGTAAAGTGCGCATGGTGACTGTTGTATTCAATCCCGATGCAATTTCTGTGTTTCATCAACACTCTGATAGTCCACAGATTACGGAAAGCCTCCAGATGTCCATCGGAAAGTACTACTGGTCCTCCAGGCAACGATCAAAGCGTAGACTGTTAGAGACATTACTCCCATGGAGTAAAGTGCGCATGGAGACTGTTGTATTCAATCCCGATGCAATTTCTGTGTTTCATCAACACTCTGATAGTCCACAGATTACAGAATGCCTCCAGATGTGCATCGGAAACTACTACTGGTCTTTCAGGGAACGATGAAAGCGTAAACTCTTTGTGACATTCCTCCCATGAAGGAAAGTGCGCATGGTAACTGTTGTAATAAATCCCGATGCATTTTCTGTGCTTCATCAACACTCTGATAGTCCACAGATTACAGATTGCCACGAGATGTGCATCGGAAACTACTACTGGTCTGCCAGGGAACGATCAAAGCGTAGACCGTTTGAGACATACCTCCCGTGGAGGAAAGTGCGCATTGTGACTGTTGTATTCTATCCCGATGCAATTTCTGTGTTTCATCAACACTCTGATAGTCCACAGATTACAGAATGCCACCAGATGTGCATCGGAAACTACTACTGGTCTTCCAGTGAACGATCAAAACGTAGACCGTTTGAGACATACCTCCCGTGGAGGAAAGTGCGCATTGTGACTGTTGTACTTTATCCCGATGCAATTTCTGTGTTTCATCAACACTCTGATAGTCCACAGATTACAGAATGCATCCTGATATGCATCGGAAACTACTACTGGTCTTCCAGGGAACGATCACAGCGTGGACTGTTTGAGAATTACTCCCATGGAGGAAAGTGCGGATGGTGACTGTTGTATTCAATCCCGATGCAATTTCTGTGTTTCATCAACACTCTGATAGTCCACAGATTACAGAATGCATCCAGATGTGCATCGGAAACTACGACTGGTCTTCCAGGGAACGATCAAAACGTAGACTGTTTGAGACATTACTTTTATGGAGGAATGTGCGCATGGTGACTGTTGAATTCAATCCCGATGGAATTTCTGTGTTTCATCATCACTCTGATAGTCCACAGATTACAGAATGCCTCCAGATGTTCATCGGAAACTACTACTGGTCTTCCAGGGAACGATCAAAGCGTAGACTGTTTGAGACATTACTTTTATGGGGGAATGTGTGCATGGTGACAGTTGTATTCAATCCCGATGCAATTTCTATGTTTCATCAACACTCTGATAGTCCACAGATTACGGAAAGCCTCCAGATGTGCATCGGAATCTACTACTGGTCTTCCAGGGAACGATCAAAGCTTAGACTGTTAGAGACATTACTCCCATGGAGTAAAGTGCGCATGGTGACTGTTGTATTCAATCCCGATGCAATTTCTGTGTTTCATCAACACTCTGATAGTCCACAGATTACAGAATGCCTCCAGATGTGCAATTGAAACTTTTACTGCTCTTCCAATGAACGATCAAAGCGTAGACTGTTTGAGACATTACTCCCATGGAGGAAACTGCGCATGGAGACTATTGTATTCAATCCCGATGCAATTTCTGTGTTTCATCAACACTCTGATAGTCCACAGAGTACAGAAAGCCTCCAGATGTGCATCGGAAACTTCTACTGGTCCTCCAGGGAACGATCAAAGCGTAGACTGTTAGAAACATTACTCCCATGGAGGAAAGTGCGCATGGTAACTGTTGTATTCAATCCCGATGCAATTACTGTGTTTCATCAACACTCTGATAGTCTACACATTACAGAATGCTACCAGATGTGCATCGGAAACTACTACTGGTCTTCCAGGGAACGATCAAAGCGTAGATTGTTTGAGACATTACTCCCGTGGAGGAAAGTGCGCATGGTGACTGTTGTATTCAATCCCGATGCAATTTCTGTGTTTCGTCAACACTCTAATAGTCCACAGATTACAGAATGCCTCCAGATGTTCATCGGAAACTACTACTGGTCTTCCAGGGTACGATCAAATCGTAGACTGTTTGAGACATTACAACCGTGGAGCAAAGTGCGCGTGGTGTCTGTTGTATTCAATCCCGATGCAATTTCTTTGTTTCATCAACTCTCTGATAGTCCACAGATTACAGAATGCCTCCAGATGTTCATCGGAAACTACTAATGGTCTACCAGGGAACGATCAATTCGTAGACTGTTTGGGACATTACTCCCATGGTGGAAAGTGCGGATGGTGACTGTTGTATTCAATCCCGATGCAATTTCTGTGTTTCATCAACACTCTGATAGTCCACAGATTACAGAATGCCACCAGATGTGCATCGGAAACTACTACTGGTCTTCCAGGGAACGATCAAAGCGTAGAAAGTTTGTGACATACCTCCCGTG
Source organism: Schistocerca gregaria (assembly GCF_023897955.1). Lineage (NCBI taxonomy): Eukaryota > Metazoa > Arthropoda > Insecta > Orthoptera > Acrididae > Schistocerca > Schistocerca gregaria. Next base: position 20,472,192 of record NW_026061710.1, read on the forward strand.
GAGGAAGGTGCGCATTGTGACTGTTGTATTCTATCCCGATGCAGTTTCTGTGTTTCATCAACACTCTGATAGTCCACAGATTACAGAATGCCACCAGTTGTGCATCGGAAACTACTACTGGTCTTCCAGGGAACGATCACAGCGTGGACTGTTTGAGAATTACTCCCATGGAGGAAAGTGCGCATGGTGACAGTTGTATTCAATCCCGATGCAATATCTGTGTTTCATCAACACTCTGATAGTCCACAGATTACAAAATGCCACCAGATGTGCATCGTAAACTACTACTGGTCTTCCAGGTAACGATCAAAAGCGTAGACTGTTTGAGAAACACTCCCATGGAGGAAAGTGCGCATGGTCACTGTTGTATTCAATCCCGATGCAATTTCTGATTTTCATCAACACTCTGATAGTCCACAGATTACAGAATGCCCCGAGATGTGCATCGGAAACTACTACTGGTCTTCCAGGGAACGATCAAAGCGAAGACTGTTTGGGACATTACTCCCATGGAGGAAAGGGCGGATGGTGACTGTTGTATTCAATCCCGATGCAATTTCTGTGTTTCATCAACACTCTGATAGTCCAAAGATTACAGAATCCCACCAGATGTGCATCGGAAACTACTACTACTCTTCCAGGGAACGATCAAAGCGTAACTGTTTGAGACATAACTCCCATGGAGGAAAGTGCGCATGGTGACTGTTGTATTCAATCCCGATGCAATTTCTGTGTTTCATCAACACTCTGATAGTCCACAGATTACAGAATGCCACCAGATGTGCATCGGAAATTACTACTGATCTCATAGGGAACGATCAAAGCGTGGACTGATTGAGAATTACTCCCATGTAGGAAAGTGCGGATGGTGACTGTTGTATTCAATCCCGATGCAATTTCTGTGTTTCATTAACACTCTGATAGTCCACATATTACAGAATGCATCCAGATGTGCATCGGAAACTTCTACTGGTCTTCCAGGGAAAGATCAAAGCGTAGACTGTTTGAGACATTACTCCCATGGAGGAAAGTTCGCATGGTGACTGTTTTATTCAATCCCGATGCAATTTCTGTGTTTCATCAACACTCTGATAGTCCACAGATTACAGAATGCCTCCAGATGTGCATCGGAAACTACTACTGGTCTTTCAGGGAACGATGAAAGCGTAAACTCTTTGAGACATTCCTCCCATGGAGGAAAGTGCGCATGGTAACTGTTGTAATAAATCCCGATGCATTTTCTGTGCTTCATCAACACTCTGATAGTCCACAGATTACAGATTGCCACGAGATGTGCATCGGAAACTACTACTGGTCTGCCAGGGAACGATCAAAGCGTAGACCGTTTGAGACATACCTCCCGTGGAGGAAAGTGCGCATTGTGACTGTTGTATTCAATCCCGATGCAATTTTTGTGTTTCATCAACACTCTGATAGTCCACAGATTACAGAATGCAACCAGATGTGGATCGGAAACTACTACTGGTCTTCCAGGGAACGATCAAAGCGTAGACCGTTTGAGACATACCTCCCATGGAGGAAAGTGCGCATTGTGACTGTTGTACTTTATCCCGATGCAATTTCTGTGTTTCATCAACACTCTGATAGTCCACAGATTACAGAATGCATCCTGATATGCATCGGAAACTACTACTGGTCTTCCAGGGAACGATCACAGCGTGGACTGTTTGAGAATTACTCCCATGGAGGATAGTGCGCATGGTGACTGTTGTATTCAATCCCGATGCAATTTCTGTGTTTCATCAACACTCTGATAGTCCACAGATTACAGAATGCATCCAGATGTGCATCGGAAACTACGACTGGTCTTCCAGGGAACGATCAAAACGTAGACTGTTTGAGACATTACTTTTATGTAGGAATGTGCGCATGGTGACTGTTGAATTCAATCCCGATGGAATTTCTGTGTTTCATCATCACTCTGATAGTCCACAGATTACAGAATGCCTCCAGATGTCCATCGGAAACTACTACTGGTCTTCCAGGGAACGATCAAAGCGTAGACTGTTTGAGACATTACTTTTATGGAGGAATGTGTGCATGGTGACAGTTGTATTCAATCCCGATGCAATTTCTATGTTTCATCAACACTCTGATAGTCCACAGATTACGGAAAGCCTCCAGATGTGCATCGGAATCTACTACTGGTCTTCCAGGGAACGATCAAAGCGTAGACTGTTAGAGACATTACTCCCATGGAGTAAAGTGCGCATGGTGACTGTTGTATTCAATCCCGATGCAATTTCTGTGTTTCATCAACACTCTGATAGTCCACAGATTACAGAATGCCTCCAGATGTGCAATTGAAACTTTTACTGCTCTTCCAATGAACGATCAAAGCGTAGACTCTTTGAGACATTACTCCCATGGAGGAAACTGCGCATGGAGACTGTTGTATCCAATCCCGATGCAATTTCTGTGTTTCATCAACACTCTGATAGTCCACAGAGTACAGAAAGCCTCCAGATGTGCATCGGAAACTTCTACTGTTCCTCCAGGGAACGATCAAAGCGTAGACTGTTAGAAACATTACTCCCATGGAGGAAAGTGCGCATGGTAACTGTTGTATTCAATCCCGATGCAATATCTGTGTTTCATCAACACTCTGATAGTCCACAGATTACAAAATGCCACCAGATGTGCATCGGAAACTACTACTGGTCTTCCAGGTAACGATCAAAAGCGTAGACTGTTTGAGAAACACTCCCATGGAGGAAAGTGCGCATGGTCACTGTTGTATTCAATCCCGATGCAATTTCTGTGTTTCATCAACACTCTGATAGTCCACAGATTACAGAATGCCACCAGATGTGCATCGGAAATTACTACTGATCTCATAGGGAACGATCAAAGCGTGGACTGATTGAGAATTACTCCCATGGTGGAAAGTGCGGATGGTGACTGTTGTATTCAATCCCGATGCAATTTCTGTGTTTCATTAACACTCTGATACTCCACATATTACAGAATGCATCCAGATGTGCATCGGAAACTTCTACTGGTCTTCCAGGGAAAGATCAAAGCGTAGACTGTTTGAGACATTACTCCCATGGAGGAAAGTTCGCATGGTGACTGTTTTATTCAATCCCGATGCAATTTCTGTGTTTCATCAACACTCTGATAGTCCACAGATTACAGAATGCCTCCAGATGTGCATCGGAAACTACTACTGGTCTTCCAGGGAACGATCAAAGCGTAGACTGTTTGAGATTTTACTTTTATGGAGGAATATGCGCATGGTGACTGTTGTATTCAATCCCGATGTAATATCTGTGTTTCATCAACACTCTGATAGTCCACAGATTACAGAATGCCTCCAGATGTGCATCGGAAACTACTACTGGTCTTTCAGGTAACGAACAAAGCGTAAACTCTTTAAGACATTACTCCCATGGAGGAAAGTGCGCATGGTAACTGTTGTATTCAATCCTGTAGCATTTTCTGGGTTTCATCTATACTCTGATAGTCCACAGAGAACAGAAAGCCTACAGATGTGCATCGGAAACTACTACTGGTCTTCCAGGGAACGATCAAAGCGTAGACTGTTAGAGACATTACTCCCATTGAGGAAAGTGCGCATGGTAACTGTTGTATTCAAAACCAGATGCAATTCCTGTGTTTCATCTACACTCTGATACACCACAGATTACAGAATGCCTAAAGATGTGCATCGGAAACCACTACTGGTCTTCCAGGGAACGATCAAAGCGTAGACTGTTTGAGAATTACTCCCATGGAGGAAAGTGCGCATGGTGACTGTTGTACTCAATCCCGATGCAATTTCTGTGTTTCATCAACACTCTGATAGTCCACAGATTACAGAATGCCTCCAGATGCTAATTGGAAACTACTATTGGTCTTCCAGGGAACGACCAAAGTGTAGACTGTTTGAGACATTACTCCCATGGAGGAAAGTGCGCATGGTGACTGTTGTATTCAATCCCGATGCAATTTCTGTGTTTCATCAACACTCTGAAAGTCCACATATTACAGAATGCATCCAGATGTGCATCGGAAACTACGACTGGTCTTCCAGGGAACGATCAAAACGTAGACTGTTTGAGACATTACTTTTATGGAGGAATGTGCGCATGGTGACTGTTGAATTCAATCCCGATGGAATTTCTGTGTTTCATCATCACTCTGATAGTCCTGAGATTACAGAATGCCTCCAGATGTTCATCGGAAACTACTACTGGTCTTCCAGGGAACGATCAAAGCGTAGACTGTTTGAGACATTACTTTTATGGGGGAATGTGTGCATGGTGACAGTTGTATTCAATCCCGATGCCATTTCTATGTTTCATCAACACTCTGATAGTCCACAGATTACGGAAAGCCTCCAGATGTGCATCGGAATCTACTACTGGTCTTCCAGGGAACGATCAAAGCGTAGACTGTTAGAGACATTACTCCCATGGAGTAAAGTGCGCATGGTGACTGTTGTATTCAATCCCGATGCAATTTCTGTGTTTCATCAACACTCTGATAGTCCACAGATTACAGAATGCCTCCAGATGTGCAATTGAAACTTTTACTGGTCTTCCAATGAACGATCAAAGCGTAGACTGTTTGAGACATTACTCCCATGGAGGAAACTGCGCATGGAGACTGTTGTATTCAATGCCGATGCAATTTCTGTGTTTCATCAACACTCTGATAGTCCACAGAGTACAGAAAGCCTCCAGATGTGCATCGGAAACTTCTACTGGTCTTCCAGGGAACGATCAAAGCGTAGACTGTTAGAAACATTACTCCCATGGAGGAAAGTGCGCATGGTAACTGTTGTATTCAATCCCGATGCAATTACTGTGTTTCATCAACACTCTGATAGTCTACACATTACAGAATGCTACCAGATGTGCATCGGAAACTACTACTGGTCTTCCAGGGAACGATCAAAGCGTAGATTGTTTGAGACATTACTCCCGTGGAGGAAAGTGCGTATTGTGACTGTTGTATTCAATCCCGATGCAATTTCTGTGTTTCATCAACACTCTAATAGTCCACAGATTACAGAATGCCTCCAGATGTTCATCGGAAACTACTACTGGTCTTCCAGGGAACGATCAAAGCGTAGACTGTTTGAGACATTACTTATACGGAGGAATGTGCGAATGGTGACTGTTGTATTCAATCCCGATGCAATTTCTGTGTTTCATCAACACTCTGATAGTCCACAAATTACAGAATGCATCCAGATGTGCATCGGAAACTACGACTGGTCTTCCAGGGAACGATCAAAGCGTAGACTGTTTGAGACATTACTTTTATGGAGGAATGTGTGCATGGTGACTGTTGAATTCAATCCCGGTGGAATTTCTGTGTTTCATCATCACTCTGATAGTCCACAGATTACAGAATGCCCCCAGATGTTCATCGGAAACTACTACTGGTCTTCCAGGGAACGATCAAAGCGTAGACTGTTTGAGACATTACTTTTATGGGGGAATGTGTGCATGGTGACAGTTGTATTCAATCCCGATACAATTTCTATGTTTCATCAACACTCTGATAGTCCACAGATTACGGAAAGCCTCCAGATGTGCATCGGAAACTACTACTGGTCTTCCAGGGAACGATCAAAGCGTAGACTGTTAGAGACATTACTCCCATGGAGGAAACTGCGCATGGAGACTGTTGTATTCAATCCCGATGCAATTTCTGTGTTTCATCAACACTCTGATAGTCCACAGAGTACAGAAAGCCTCCAGATGTGCATCGGAAACTTCTACTGGTCTTCCAGGGAACGATCAAAGCGTAGACTGTTAGAAACATTACTCCCATGGAGGAAAGTGCGCATGGTAACTGTTGTATTCAATCCCGATGCAATTACTGTGTTTCATCAACACTCTGATAGTCTACACATTACAGAATGCTACCAGATGTGCATCGGAAACTACTACTGGTCTTCCAGGGAACGATCAAAGCGTAGATTTTTTTGAGACATTACTCCCGTGGAGGAAAGTGCGCATGGTGACTGTTGTATTCAATCCCGATGCAATTTCTGTGTTTCATCAACACTCTAATAGTCCACAGATTACAGAATGCCTCCAGATGTTCATCGGAAACTACTTCTGGTCTTCCAGGGAACGATCAAAGCGTAGACTGTTAGAGACATTACTCCCATGGAGGAAACTGCGCATGGAGACTGTTGTATTCAATCCCGATGCAATTTCTGTGTTTCATCAACACTCTGATAGTCCACAGAGTACAGAAAGCCTCCAGATGTGCATCGGAAACTTCTACTGGTCTTCCAGGGAACGATCAAAGCGTAGATTGTTTGAGACATTACTCCCGTGGAGGAAAGTTCGCATGGTGACTGTTGTATTCAATCCCGATGCAATTTCTGTGTTTCATCAACACTCTGATAGTCCACATATTACAGAATGCATCCAGATGTGCATCGGAAACTTCTACTGGTCTTCCAGGGAAAGATCAAAGCGTAGACTGTTTGAGACATTACTCCCATGGAGGAAAGTTCGCATGGTGACTGTTGTATTCAATCCCGATGCAATTTCTGTGTTTCATCAACACTCTGATAGTCCACAGATTACAGAATGCCTCCAGATGTGCATCGGAAACTACTACTGGTCTTCCAGGGAACGATCAAAGCGTAGACTGTTAGAGACATTACTCCCATTGAGGAAAGTGCGCATGGTAACTGTTGTATTCAAAACCAGATGCAATTTCTGTGTTTCATCTACACTCTGATACACCACAGATTACAGAATGCCTAAAGATGTGCATCGGAAACCACTACTGGTCTTCCAGGGAACGATCAAAGCGTAGACTGTTTGAGACATTACTCCCATGGAGGAAAGTGCGTATGGTAGCTGTTGAATTTAATCCCGATGCAATTTCTGTGTTTCATCAACACTCTAATAGTCCACAGATTACAGAATGCCTCCAGATGTGCATCGGAAACTACTACTGGTCTTCCAGGGAACGATCAAAGCGTAGACTGTTTGAGACATTACTTTTATGGAGGAATGTGCTCATTGTGACTGTTGTATTCAATCCCGATGCAATTTCTGTGTTTCATCAACACTCGGAGAGTCCACAGATTACAGAATGCCTCAGATGTTAATCGGAAACTACTACTGGTCTTCCAGGGAACGATCAAAGCGTAAACTGTTTGGGACATTACTCCCATATAGGAAAGTGCGCATGGTGACTGTTGTATTCAATCCCGATGCAATTTCTGTGTTTCATCAACACTCTGATAGTCCACAGATTACGGAAAGCCTCCAGATGTCCATCGGAAACTACTACTGGTCTTCCAGGCAACGATCAAAGCGTAGACTGTTAGAGACATTACTCCCATGGAGGAAAGTGCGCATGGAGACAGTTGTATTCAATCCCGATGCATTTTCTGTGCTTCATCAACACTCTGATAGTCCACAGATTACAGATTGCCACGAGATTTGCATCGGAAACTACTACTGGTCTTCCAGGGAACGATTAAAGCAACGACTGTTTGAGACATACCTCCCGTGGAGGAAAGTGCGCATTGTGACTGTTGTATTTAATCCCGATGCAATTTCTTTGTTTTATCAATTCTCTGATAGTCCACAGATTACAGAATGCCTCCAGATGTCCATCGGAAACTACTACTGGTCTTCCAGGGAACGATCAAAGCGTAGACTGTTTGAGACATTACTTTTACGGAGGAATGTGCGAATGGTGACTGTTGTATTCAATCCCGATGCAATTTCTGTGTTTCATCAACACTCTGATATTCCACAGATTACAGAATGCCTCCAGATGTTAATCGGAAAATACTACTGGTCTTCCAGGGAACGATCAAATCGTAGACTGTTTGTGACATTACTCCCATGGAGGAAAGTGCGGATGGTGACTGTTGTATTCAATCGCGATGCAATTTCTGTGTTTCATCAACACTCTGATAGTCCACAGATTACAGAATGCCACCAGATGTGCATCGGAAACTACTACTGGTCTTCCAGGGAACGATCAAAGCGTAGACCGTTTGAGACATACCTCCCGTGGAGGAAAGTGCGCATTGTGACTGTTGTACTCTATCCCAATGCAATTTCTGTGTTTCATCAACACTCTGATAGTCCACAGATTACAGAATGCATCCAGATGTGCATCGGAAACTACTACTGGTCTTCCAGGGAACGATCACAGCATGGACTGTTTGAGAATTACTCCCATGGAAGAAAGTGCGCATGGTGACTGTTGTATTCAATCCCGATGCAACTTCTGTGTTTCATCAACACTCTGATAGTCCACAGATTACAGAATGCATCCAGATGTGCATCGGGAACTACGACTGGTCTTCCAGGGAACGATCAAAGCGTAGACTGTTTGAGACATTACTTTTATGGAGGAATGTGCGCATGGTGTCTGTTGAATTCAATCCCGATGGAATTTCTGTGTTTCATCAACACTCAGATAGTCCACAGATTACAGAATGCCTCCAGATGTTCATCGGAAATTACTACTGGTCTTCCAGGGAACGATCAAAGCGTAGACTGTTTGAGACATACCTCCCATGGAGGAAAGTGTTCATGGTGACTGTTATATTCAATCCCGATGCAATTTTAGTGTTTCATCAACACTTGAACAGTCCACAGATTACAGAATGCCACCAGATGTGCATCGGAAACTACTACTTGTCTTCCAGGTAACGATCAAAAGCGTAGATTGTTTGAGAATTACTCCCATGGAGGAAAGTGCGCATGGTCACTGTTGTATTCAATCCAGATGCAATTTCTGTTTTTCATCAACACTCTCATAGTCCACAGATTACAGAATGCCACGAGATGTGCATCGGAAACTACTGCTGGTCTTAAAGGGAACGATCAAATCGAAGTCTGTTTGGGACATTACTCCCACGGAGGAGAGTGCGGATGGTGACTATTGTATTCAATCCCGATGCAATTTCTGTGTTTCATCAACACTCTGATAGTCCACAGATTACAGAATCCCACCAGATGTGCATCGGAAACTACCACTACTCTTCCAGGGAACGATCAAAGCGTAACTGTTTGAGACATACCTCCCATGGAGGAAAGTGCGCATGGTGACTGTTGTATTCAATCCCGATGCAATTTCTGTGTTTCATCATCACTCTGATAGTCCACAGATTACAGAATGCCACCAGATGTGCATCGGAAATTACTACTGGTCTCCCAAGAACGATCAAAGCGTGGACTGATTGAGAATTACTCCCATGGAGGAAAGTACGGATGGTGACTGTTGTATTCAATCCCGATGCAATTTCTGTGTTTCATCAACACTCTGATAGTCCACAGATTACAGAATGCATCCAGATGTGCATCGGAAACTTCTACTGGTCTTCCAGGCAAAGATCAAAGCATAGACTGTTTGAGACATTACTCCCATGGAGGAAAGTTCGCATGGTGACTGTTGTATTCAATCCCGATGCAATTTCTGTGTATCATCAACACTCTGATAGTCCACAGAGTACAGAAAGCCTCCAGATGTGCATCGGAAACTACTACTGGTCTTCCAGGGAACGATCAAAGCGTAGACTGTTAGAGACATTACTCCCATTGAGGAAAGTGCGCATGGTAACTGTTGTATTCAAAACCAGATGCAATTTCTGTGTTTCATCTACACTCTGATACACCACAGATTACAGAATGCCTAAAGATGTGCATCGGAAACCACTACTGGTCTTCCAGGGAACGATCAAAGCGTAGACTGTTTGAGACATTACTCCCATGGAGGAAAGTGCGTATGGTAGCTGTTGAATATAGTCCCGATGCAATTTCTGTGTTTCATCAACACTCTAATAGTCCACAGATTACAGAATGCCTCCAGATGTGCATCGGAAACTACTACTGGTCTTCCAGGGAACGATCAAAGCGTAGACTGTTTGAGACATTACTTTTATGGAGGAATGTGCTCATTGTGACTGTTGTATTCAATCCCGATGCAGTTTCTGTGTTTCATCAACACTCTGAGAGTCCACAGATTACAGAATGCCTCCAGATGTTAAGCGGAAACTACTACTGGTCTTCCAGGGAACGATCAAAGCGTAGACTGTTTGGGACATTACTCCCATATAGGAAAGTGCGCATGGTGAATGTTGTATTCAATCCCGATGCCATTTCTGTGTTTCATCAACACTCAGATAGTCCACAGATTACGGAAAGCCTCCAGATGTCCATCGGAAACTACTACTGGTCTTCCAGGCAACGATCAAAGCGTAGACTGTTAGAGACATTACTCCCATGGAGTAAAGTGCGCATGGAGACTGTTGTATTCAATCCCGATGTATTTTCTGTGCTTCATCAACACTCTGATAGTCCACAGATTACAGATTGCCACGAGATGTGCATCGGAAACTACTACTGGTCTTCCAGGGAACGATTAAAGCGTCGACTGTTCGAGACATACCTCCCGTGGAGGAAAGTGCGCATTGTGACTGTTGTATTTTATCCCGATGCAATTTCTTTGTTTTATCAATTCTCTGATAGTCCACAGATTACAGAATGCCTCCAGATGTTAATCGGAAACTACTACTGGTCTTCCAGGGAACGATCGAAGCGTAGACTGTTTGAGACATTACTTTTATGGGGGAATGTGTGCATGGTGACAGTTGTATTCAATCCCGATGCAATTTCTATGTTTCATCAACACTCTGATAGTCCACAGATTACGGAAAGCCTCCAGATGTGCATCGGAAACTACTACTGGTCTTCCAGGGAACGATCAAAGCGTAGACTGTTAGAGACTTTACTCCCATGGAGTAAAGTGCGCATGGTGACTGTTGTATTCAATCCCGATGCAATTTCTGTGTTTCATCAACACTCTGATAGTCCACAGATTACAGAATGCATCCAGATGTGCATCGGAAATTACTACTGGTCTTCCAGGGTACGATCACAGCATGGACTGTTTGAGAATTACTCCCATGGAGGAAAGTGCGCATGGTGACTGTTGTATTCAATCCCGATGCAATTTCTGTGTTTCATCAACACTCTGATAGTCCACAGATTACAGAATGCATCCAGATGTGCATCGGAAACTACGACTGGTCTTCCAGGGAACGATCAAAGCGTAGACTGTTTGAGACATTACTTTTATGGACGAATGTGCGCATGGTGACTGTTGAATTCAATCCCGATGGAATATCTGTGTTTCATCAACACTCAGATAGCCCACAGATTACAGAATGCCTCCAGATGTTCATCGGAAATTACTACTGGTCTTCCAGGGAACGATCAAAGCGTAGACTGTTTGAGACATTACTTTTACGGAGGAATGTGCGAATGGTGACTGTTGTATTCAATCCCGATGCAATTTCTGTGTTTCATCAACACTCTGATACTCCACAGATTACAGAATGCCTCCAGATGTTAATCGGAAAATACTACTGGTCTTCCAGGGAACGATCAAATCGTAGACTGTTTGTGACATTACTCCCATGGAGGAAAGTGCGGATGGTGACTGTTGTATTCAATCGCGATGCAATTTCTGTGTTTCATCAACACTCTGATAGTCCACAGATTACAGAATGCATCCAGATGTGCATCGGAAACTACTACTGGTCTTCCAGGGAACGATCACAGCATGGACTGTTTGAGAATTACTCCCATGGAAGAAAGTGCGCATGGTGACTGTTGTATTCAATCCCGATGCAACTTCTGTGTTTCATCAACACTCTGATAGTCCACAGATTACAGAATGCATCCAGATGTGCATCGGGAACTACGACTGGTCTTCCAGGGAACGATCAAAGCGTAGACTGTTTGAGACATTACTTTTATGGAGGAATGTGCGCATGGTGTCTGTTGAATTCAATCCCGATGGAATTTCTGTGTTTCATCAACACTCAGATAGTCCACAGATTACAGAATGCCTCCAGATGTTCATCGGAAATTACTACTGGTCTTCCAGGGAACGATCAAAGCGTAGACTGTTTGAGACATACCTCCAATGGAGGAAAGTGTTCATGGTGACTGTTATATTCAATCCCGATGCAATTTTAGTGTTTCATCAACACTTGAACAGTCCACAGATTACAGAATGCCACCAGATGTGCATCGGAAACTACTACTTGTCTTCCAGGTAACGATCAAAAGCGTAGATTGTTTGAGAATTACTCCCATGGAGGAAAGTGCGCATGGTCACTGTTGTATTCAATCCAGATGCAATTTCTGTTTTTCATCAACACTCTCATAGTCCACAGATTACAGAATGCCACGAGATGTGCATCGGAAACTACTGCTGGTCTTAAAGGGAACGATCAAATCGAAGTCTGTTTGGGACATTACTCCCACGGAGGAGAGTGCGGATGGTGACTATTGTATTCAATCCCGATGCAATTTCTGTGTTTCATCAACACTCTGATAGTCCACAGATTACAGAATCCCACCAGATGTGCATCGGAAACTACCACTACTCTTCCAGGGAACGATCAAAGCGTAACTGTTTGAGACATACCTCCCATGGAGGAAAGTGCGCATGGTGACTGTTGTATTCAATCCCGATGCAATTTCTGTGTTTCATCATCACTCTGATAGTCCACAGATTACAGAATGCCACCAGATGTGCATCGGAAATTACTACTGGTCTCCCAAGAACGATCAAAGCGTGGACTGATTGAGAATTACTCCCATGGAGGAAAGTACGGATGGTGACTGTTGTATTCAATCCCGATGCAATTTCTGTGTTTCATCAACACTCTGATAGTCCACAGATTACAGAATGCATCCAGATGTGCATCGGAAACTTCTACTGGTCTTCCAGGCAAAGATCAAAGCATAGACTGTTTGAGACATTACTCCCATGGAGGAAAGTTCGCATGGTGACTGTTGTATTCAATCCCGATGCAATTTCTGTGTATCATCAACACTCTGATAGTCCACAGAGTACAGAAAGCCTCCAGATGTGCATCGGAAACTACTACTGGTCTTCCAGGGAACGATCAAAGCGTAGACTGTTAGAGACATTACTCCCATTGAGGAAAGTGCGCATGGTAACTGTTGTATTCAAAACCAGATGCAATTTCTGTGTTTCATCTACACTCTGATACACCACAGATTACAGAATGCCTAAAGATGTGCATCGGAAACCACTACTGGTCTTCCAGGGAACGATCAAAGCGTAGACTGTTTGAGACATTACTCCCATGGAGGAAAGTGCGTATGGTAGCTGTTGAATATAGTCCCGATGCAATTTCTGTGTTTCATCAACACTCTAATAGTCCACAGATTACAGAATGCCTCCAGATGTGCATCGGAAACTACTACTGGTCTTCCAGGGAACGATCAAAGCGTAGACTGTTTGAGACATTACTTTTATGGAGGAATGTGCTCATTGTGACTGTTGTATTCAATCCCGATGCAGTTTCTGTGTTTCATCAACACTCTGAGAGTCCACAGATTACAGAATGCCTCCAGATGTTAAGCGGAAACTACTACTGGTCTTCCAGGGAACGATCAAAGCGTAGACTGTTTGGGACATTACTCCCATATAGGAAAGTGCGCATGGTGAATGTTGTATTCAATCCCGATGCCATTTCTGTGTTTCATCAACACTCAGATAGTCCACAGATTACGGAAAGCCTCCAGATGTCCATCGGAAACTACTACTGGTCTTCCAGGCAACGATCAAAGCGTAGACTGTTAGAGACATTACTCCCATGGAGTAAAGTGCGCATGGAGACTGTTGTATTCAATCCCGATGTATTTTCTGTGCTTCATCAACACTCTGATAGTCCACAGATTACAGATTGCCACGAGATGTGCATCGGAAACTACTACTGGTCTTCCAGGGAACGATTAAAGCGTCGACTGTTCGAGACATACCTCCCGTGGAGGAAAGTGCGCATTGTGACTGTTGTATTTTATCCCGATGCAATTTCTTTGTTTTATCAATTCTCTGATAGTCCACAGATTACAGAATGCCTCCAGATGTTAATCGGAAACTACTACTGGTCTTCCAGGGAACGATCGAAGCGTAGACTGTTTGAGACATTACGTTTATGGGGGAATGTGTGCATGGTGACAGTTGTATTCAATCCCGATGCAATTTCTATGTTTCATCAACACTCTGATAGTCCACAGATTACGGAAAGCCTCCAGATGTGCATCGGAAACTACTACTGGTCTTCCAGGGAACGATCAAAGCGTAGACTGTTAGAGACTTTACTCCCATGGAGTAAAGTGCGCATGGTGACTGTTGTATTCAATCCCGATGCAATTTCTGTGTTTCATCAACACTCTGATAGTCCACAGATTACAGAATGCATCCAGATGTGCATCGGAAATTACTACTGGTCTTCCAGGGTACGATCACAGCATGGACTGTTTGAGAATTACTCCCATGGAGGAAAGTGCGCATGGTGACTGTTGTATTCAATCCCGATGCAATTTCTGTGTTTCATCAACACTCTGATAGTCCACAGATTACAGAATGCATCCAGATGTGCATCGGAAACTACGACTGGTCTTCCAGGGAACGATCAAAGCGTAGACTGTTTGAGACATTACTTTTATGGACGAATGTGCGCATGGTGACTGTTGAATTCAATCCCGATGGAATATCTGTGTTTCATCAACACTCAGATAGCCCACAGATTACAGAATGCCTCCAGATGTTCATCGGAAATTACTACTGGTCTTCCAGGGAACGATCAAAGCGTAGACTGTTTGAGACATTACTTTTACGGAGGAATGTGCGAATGGTGACTGTTGTATTCAATCCCGATGCAATTTCTGTGTTTCATCAACACTCTGATACTCCACAGATTACAGAATGCCTCCAGATGTTAATCGGAAAATACTACTGGTCTTCCAGGGAACGATCAAATCGTAGACTGTTTGTGACATTACTCCCATGGAGGAAAGTGCGGATGGTGACTGTTGTATTCAATCGCGATGCAATTTCTGTGTTTCATCAACACTCTGATAGTCCACAGATTACAGAATGCCACCAGATGTGCATCGGAAACTACTACTGGTCTTCCAGGGAACGATCAAAGCGTAGACTGTTTGAGACATTACTTTTATGGAGGAATGTGCGCATGGTGACTGTTGTATTCAATCCCGATGCAGTTTCTGTGTTTCATCAACACTCTGAGAGTCCACAGATTACAGAATGCCTCCAGATGTTAAGCGGAAACTACTACTGGTCTTCCAGGGAACGATCAAAGCGTAGACTGTTTCTGACATTACTCCCATATAGGAAAGTGCGCATGGTGAATGTTGTATTCAATCCCGATGCCATTTCTGTGTTTCATCAACACTCAGATAGTCCACAGATTACGGAAAGCCTCCAGATGTCCATCGGAAACTACTACTGGTCTTCCAGGCAACGATCAAAGCGTAGACTGTTAGAGACATTACTCCCATGGAGTAAAGTGCGCATGGAGACTGTTGTATTCAATCCCGATGTATTTTCTGTGCTTCATCAACACTCTGATAGTCCATAGATTACAGATTGCCACGAGATGTGCATCGGAAACTACTACTGGTCTTCCAGGGAACGATTAAAGCGTCGACTGTTCGAGACATACCTCCCGTGGAGGAAAGTGCGCATTGTGACTGTTGTATTTAATCCCGATGCAATTTCTTTGTTTTATCAATTCTCTGATAGTCCACAGATTACAGAATGCCTCCAGATGTTAATCGGAAACTACTACTGGTCTTCCAGGGAACGATCGAAGCGTAGACTGTTTGAGACATTACTTTTATGGGGGAATGTGTGCATGGTGACAGTTGTATTCAATCCCGATGCAATTTCTATGTTTCATCAACACTCTGATAGTCCACAGATTACGGAAAGCCTCCAGATGTGCATCGGAAACTACTACTGGTCTTCCAGGGAACGATCAAAGCGTAGACTGTTAGAGACTTTACTCCCATGGAGTAAAGTGCGCATGGTGACTGTTGTATTCAATCCCGATGCAATTTCTGTGTTTCATCAACACTCTGATAGTCCACAGATTACAGAATGCATCCAGATGTGCATCGGAAATTACTACTGGTCTTCCAGGGTACGATCACAGCATGGACTGTTTGAGAATTACTCCCATGGAGGAAAGTGCGCATGGTGACTGTTGTATTCAATCCCGATGCAATTTCTGTGTTTCATCAACACTCTGATAGTCCACAGATTACAGAATGCATCCAGATGTGCATCGGAAACTACGACTGGTCTTCCAGGGAACGATCAAAGCGTAGACTGTTTGAGACATTACTTTTATGGACGCATGTGCGCATGGTGACTGTTGAATTCAATCCCGATGGAATTTCTGTGTTTCATCAACACTCAGATAGCCCACAGATTACAGAATGCCTCCAGATGTTCATCGGAAATTACTACTGGTCTTCCAGGGAACGATCAAAGCGTAGACTGATGAGACATTACTCCCATGGAGGAATGTGTGCATGGTGACTGTTGTATTCAATCCCGATGCAATTTCCGTGTTTCATCAACACTCTGAAAATCCACAGATTACAGAATGCCTCCAGATGTGCATCGGAAACTTCTACTGGTCATCCAGGGAACGATCAAAGCGTAGACTGTTTGAGACATACCTCCCATGGAGGAAAGTGTTCATGGTGACTGTTATATTCAATCCCGATGCAATTTTAGTGTTTCATCAACACTTGAACAGTCCACAGATTACAGAATGCCACCAGATGTGCATCGGAAACTACTACTGGTCTTCCAGGTAACGATCAAAAGCGTAGATTGTTTGAGAATTACTCCCATGGAGGAAAGTGCGCATGGTCACTGTTGTATTCAATCCCGATGCAATTACTGTTTTTCATCAACACTCTGATAGTCCACAGATTACAGAATGCCACGAGATGTGCATCGGAAACTACTACTGGTCTTAAAGGGAACGATCAAAGCGTACACCGTTTGAGACATACCTCCCGTGGAGGAAAGTGCGCATTGTGACTGTTGTATTTATCCCGATGCAATTTCTGTGTTTCATCAACACTCTGATAGTCCACAGATTACAGAATGCATCCAGAAGTGCATCGGAAACTACTACTGGTCTTCCAGGGAACGATCACAGCGTGGACTGTTTGAGAATTACTCCCATGGAGGAAAGTGCGGATGGTGACTGTTGTATTCAATCCCGATGCAATTTCTGTGTTTCATCAACACTCTGATAGTCCACAGATTACAGAGTCCCACCAGATATGCATCGGAAACTACTACTACTCCTCCAGGGAACGATCAAAGCGTAACTCTTTGAGACATACCTCCCATGGAGGAAAGTGCGCATGGTGACTGTTGTATTCAATCCCGATGCAATTTCTGTGTTTCATCAACACTCTGATAGTCCACAGGTTACAGAATGCCACCAGATGTGCATCGAAAATTACTACTGGTCTCCTAAGAACGATCAAAGCGTGGACTGATTGAGAATTACTCCCATGGAGGAAAGTGCGGATGGTGACTGTTGTATTCAATCCCGATGCAATTTCTGTGTTTCATCAACACTCTGATAGTCCACAGATTACAGAATGCATTCAGATGTGCATCGGAAACTTCTACTGGTCTTCCAGGGAAAGATCAAAGCATAGACTGTTTGAGACATTACTCCCATGGAGGAAAGTTCGAATGGTGACTGTTGTATTCAATCCCGATGCAATTTCTGTGTTTCATCAACACTCTGATAGTCCACAGAGTACAGAAAGCCTCCAGATGTGCATCGGAAACTACTACTGGTCTTCCAGGGAACGATCAAAGCGTAGACTGTTAGAGACATTACTCCCATTGAGTATAGTGCGCATGGTAACTGTTGTATTCAAAACCAGATGCAATTTCTGTGTTTCATCTACACTCTGAAACACCACAGATTACAGAATGCCAAGAGATGTGCATCGGAAACCACTACTGGTCTTCCAGGGAACGATCAAAGCGTAGACTGTTTGAGACATTACTCCCATGGAGGAAAGTGCGTATGGTAGCGGTTGAATTTAATCCCGATGCAATTTCTGTGTTTCATCAACACTCTAATAGTCCACAGATTACAGAATGCCTCCAGATGTGCATCGGAAACTACAACTGGTCTTCCAGGGAACGATCAAAGCGTAGACTGTTTGAGACATTACTTTTATGGAGGAATGTGCTCATTGTGACTGTTGTATTCAATCCCGATGCAATTTCTGTGTTTCATCAACACTCTGAGAGTCCACAGGTTACAGAATGCCTCCAGATGTTAAGCGGAAACTACTACTGGTCTTTCAGGGAACGATCAAAGCGTAAACTCTTTGAGACATTCCTCCCATGGAGGAAAGTGCGCATGGTAACTGTTGTAATAAATCCCAATGCATTTTCTGTGCTTCATCAACACTCTGATATTCCACAGATTACAGATTGCCACGAGATGTGCATCAGAAACTACTACTGGTCTGCCAGGGAACGATCAAAGCGTACACCGTTTGAGACATACCTCCCGTGGAGGAAAGTGCGCATTGTGACTGTTGTATTTATCCCGATGCAATTTCTGTGTTTCATCAACACTCTGATAGTCCACAGATTACAGAATGCATCCAGATGTGCATCGGAAACTACTACTGGTCTTGCAGGGAACGATCACAGCGTGGACTGTTTGAGAATTACTCCCATGGAGGAAAGTGCGCATGGTGACTGTTGTATTCAATCCCGATGCTATTTCTATGTTTCATCATCACTCTGATAGTCCACAGATTACAGAATGCCTCCAGATGCTAATTGGAAACTACTACTGGTCTTCCAGGGAACGACCAAAGCGTAGACTGTTTGAGACATTACTCCCATGGAGGAAAGTGCGCATGGTGACTGTTGTATTCAATCCCGATGCAATTTCTGTGTTTCATCAACACTCTGATAGTCCACAAATTACAGAATGCATCCAGATGTGCATCGGAAACTACGACTGGTCTTCCTGGGAACGATCAAAGCGTAGACTGTTTGAGACATTACTCTTATGGAGGAATGTCCGCATGGTGACTGTTGAATTAAATCCCGATGGAATTTCTGTGTTTCATCATCACTCTGATAGTCCACAGATTACAGAATGCCTCCAGATGTTCATCGGAAACTACTACTGGTGTTCCAGGTAACGATCAAAGCGTAGACTGTTTGAGACATTACTTTTATGGGGGAATGTGTGCATGGTGACAGTTGTATTCAATCCCGATGCAATTTCTATGTTTCATCAACACTCTGATAGTCCACAGATTACGGAAAGCCTCCAGATGTGCATCGGAATCTACTACTGGTCTTCCAGGGAACGATCAAAGCGTAGACTGTTTGAGACATTACTTTTATGGGGGAATGTGTGCATGGTGACAGTTGTATTCAATCCCGATGCAATTTCTATGTTTCATCAACACTCTGATAGTCCACAGATTACGGAAAGCCTCCAGATGTGCATCGGAATCTACTACTGGTCTTCCAGGGAACGATCAAAGCGTAGACTGTTAGAGACATTACTCCCATGGAGTAAAGTGCGCATGGTGACTGTTGTATTCTATCCCGATGCAATTTCTGTGTTTCATCAACACTCTGATAGTCCACAGATTACAGAATGCCTCCAGATGTGCAATTGAAACTTTTACTGGTCTTCCAATGAACGATCAAAGCGTAGACTGTTTGAGACATTACTCCCATGGAGGAAACTGCGCATGGAGACTGTTGTATTCAATCCCGATGCAATTTCTGTGTTTCATCAACACTCTGATAGTCCACAGAGTACAGAAAGCCTCCAGATGTGCATCGGAAACTTCTACTGGTCTTCCAGGGAACGATCAAAGCGTAGACTGTTAGAAACATTACTCCCATGGAGGAAAGTGCGCATGGTAACTGTTGTATTCAATCCCGATGCAATTACTGTGTTTCATCAACACTCTGATAGTCTACACATTACAGAATGCTACCAGATGTGCATCGGAAACTACTACTGGTCTTCCAGGGAAAGATCAAAGCGTAGATTGTTTGAGACATTACTCCCGTGGAGGGAAGTGCGCATGGTGACTGTTGTATTCAATCCCGATGCAATTTCTGTGTTTCATCAACACTCTAATAGTCCACAGATTACAGAATGCCTCCAGATGTTCATCGGAAACTACTACTGGTCTTCCAGGTTACGATCAAATCGTAGACTGTTTGAGACATTACAACCGTGGAGCAAAGTGCGCGTGGTGTCTGTTGTATTCAATCCCGATGCAATTTCTTTGTTTCATCAACTCTCTGATAGTCCACAGATTACAGAATGCCTCCAGATGTTCATCGGAAACTACTACTGGTCTTCCAGGGAACGATCAAAGCGTAGACTGTTTGAGACATTACTTTTACGGAGGAATGTGCGAATGGTGACTGTTGTATTCAATCCCGATGCAATTTCTGTGTTTCATCAACACTCTGATACTCCATAAATTACAGAATGCCTCCAGATGTTAATCGGAAAATACTACTGGTCTTCCAGGGAACGATCAATTCGTAGACTGTTTGGGACATTACTCCCATGGAGGAAAGTGCGGATGGTGACTGTTGTATTCAATCCCGATGCAATTTCTGTGTTTCATCAACACTCTGATAGTCCACAGATTACAGAATGCCACCAGATGTGCATCGGAAACTACTACTGGTCTTCCAGGGAACGATGAAAGCGTAGAAAGTTTGTGACATACCTCCCGTGGAGGAAGGTGCGCATTGTGACTGTTGTATTCTATCCCGATGCAGTTCCTGTGTTTCATCAACACTCTGATAGTCCACAGATTACAGAATGCCTCCAGATGTCCATCGGAAACTACTACTGGTCTTCCAGGCAACGATCAAAGCGTAGACTGTTAGAGACATTACTCCCATGGAGGAAAGTGCGCATGGAGACAGTTGTATTCAATCCCGATGCATTTTCTGTGCTTCATCAACACTCTGATAGTCCACAGATTACAGATTGCCACGAGATGTGCATCGGAAACTACTACTGGTCTTCCAGGGAACGATTAAAGCAACGACTGTTTGAGACATACCTCCCGTGGAGGAAAGTGCGCATTGTGACTGTTGTATTTAATCCCGATGCAATTTCTTTGTTTTATCAATTCTCTGATAGTCCACAGATTACAGAATGCCTCCAGATGTTCATCGGAAACTACTACTGGTCTTCCAGGGAACGATCAAAGCGTAGACTGTTTGAGACATTACTTTTACCGAGGAATGTGCGAATGGTGACTGTTGTATTCAATCCCGATGCAATTTCTGTGTTTCATCAACACTCTGATATTCCACAGATTACAGAATGCCTCCAGATGTTAATCGGAAAATACTACTGGTCTTCCAGGGAACGATCAAATCGTAGACTGTTTGTGACATTACTCCCATGGAGGAAAGTGCGGATGGTGACTGTTGTATTCAATCGCGATGCAATTTCTGTGTTTCATCAACACTCTGATAGTCAACAGATTACAGAATGCCACCAGATGTGCATCGGAAACTACTACTGGTCTTCCAGGGAACGATCAAAGCGTAGACCGTTTGAGACATACCTCCCGTGGAGGAAAGTGCTTATTGTGACTGTTGTACTCTATCCCAATGCAATTTCTGTGTTTCATCAACACTCTGATAGTCCACAGATTACAGAATGCATCCAGATGTGCATCGGAAACTACTACTGGTCTTCCAGGGAACGATCACAGCATGGACTGTTTGAGAATTACTCCCATGGAGGAAAGTGCGCATGGTGACTGTTGTATTCAATCCCGATGCAACTTCTGTGTTTCATCAACACTCTGATAGTCCACAGATTACAGAATGCATCCAGATGTGCATCGGGAACTACGACTGGTCTTCCAGGGAACGATCAAAGCGTAGACTGTTTGAGACATTACTTTTATGGAGGAATGTGCGCATGGTGTCTGTTGAATTCAATCCCGATGGAATTTCTGTGTTTCATCAACACTCAGATAGTCCACAGATTACAGAATGCCTCCAGATGTCCATCGGAAATTACTACTGGTCTTCCAGGGAACGATCAAAGCGTAGACTGTTTGAGACATACCTCCCATGGAGGAAAGTGTTCATGGTGACTGTTATATTCAATCCCGATGCAATTTTAGTGTTTCATCAACACTTGAACAGTCCACAGATTACAGAATGCCACCAGATGTGCATCGGAAACTACTACTTGTCTTCCAGGTAACGATCAAAAGCGAAGATTGTTTGAGAATTACTCCCATGGAGGAAAGTGCGCATGGTCACTGTTGTATTCAATCCCGATGCAATTTCTGTTTTTCATCAACACTCTCATAGTCCACAGATTACAGAATGCCACGAGATGTGCATCGGAAACTACTGCTGGTCTTAAAGGGAACGATCAAATCGAAGTCTGTTTGGGACATTACTCCCATGGAGGAGAGTGCGGATGGTGACTGTTGTATTCAATCCCGATGCAATTTCTGTGTTTCATCAACACTCTGATAGTCCACAGATTACAGAATCCCACCAGATGTGCATCGGAAACTACCACTACTCTTCCAGGGAACGATCTTAGCGTAACTCTTTGAGACATACCTCCCATGGAGGAAAGTGCGCATGGTGACTGTTGTATTCAATCCCGATGCAATTTCTGTGTTTCATCATCACTCTGATAGTCCACAGATTACAGAATGCCACCAGATGTGCATCGGAAATTACTACTGGTCTCCTAAGAACGATCAAAGCGTGGACTGATTGAGAATTACTCCCATGGAGGAAAGTACGGATGGTGACTGTTGTATTCAATCCCGATGCAATTTCTGTGTTTCATCAACACTCTGATAGTCCACAGATTACAGAATGCATCCAGATGTGCATCGGAAACTTCTACTGGTCTTCCAGGCAAAGATCAAAGCATAGACTGTTTGAGACATTACTCCCATGGAGGAAAGTTCGCATGGTGACTGTTGTATTCAATCCCGATGCAATTTCTGTGTATCATCAACACTCTGATAGTCCACAGAGTACAGAAAGCCTCCAGATGTGCATCGGAAACTACTACTGGTCTTCCAGGGAACGATCAAAGCGTAGACTGTTAGAGACATTACTCCCATTGAGGAAAGTGCGCATGGTAACTGTTGTATTCAAAACCAGATGCAATTTCTGTGTTTCATCTACACTCTGATACACCACAGATTACAGAATGCCTAAAGATGTGCATCGGAAACCACTACTGGTCTTCCAGGGAACGATCAAAGCGTAGACTGTTTGAGACATTACTCCCATGGAGGAAAGTGCGTATGGTAGCTGTTGAATATAGTCCCGATGCAATTTCTGTGTTTCATCAACACTCTAATAGTCCACAGATTACAGAATGCCTCCAGATGTGCATCGGAAACTACTACTGGTCTTCCAGGGAACGATCAAAGCGTAGACTGTTTGAGACATTACTTTTATGGAGGAATGTGCTCATTGTGACTGTTGTATTCAATCCCGATGCAGTTTCTGTGTTTCATCAACACTCTGAGAGTCCACAGATTACAGAATGCCTCCAGATGTTAAGCGGAAACTACTACTGGTCTTCCAGGGAACGATCAAAGCGTAGACTGTTTGGGACATTACTCCCATATAGGAAAGTGCGCATGGTGAATGTTGTATTCAATCCCGATGCCATTTCTGTGTTTCATCAACACTCAGATAGTCCACAGATTACGGAAAGCCTCCAGATGTCCATCGGAAACTACTACTGGTCTTCCAGGCAACGATCAAAGCGTAGACTGTTAGAGACATTACTCCCATGGAGTAAAGTGCGCATGGAGACTGTTGTATTCAATCCCGATGTATTTTCTGTGCTTCATCAACACTCTGATAGTCCACAGATTACAGATTGCCACGAGATGTGCATCGGAAACTACTACTGGTCTTCCAGGGAACGATTAAAGCGTCGACTGTTCGAGACATACCTCCCGTGGAGGAAAGTGCGCATTGTGACTGTTGTATTTAATCCCGATGCAATTTCTTTGTTTTATCAATTCTCTGATAGTCCACAGATTACAGAATGCCTCCAGATGTTCATCGGAAACTACTACTGGTCTTCCAGGGAACGATCAAAGCGTAGACTGTTTGAGACATTACTTTTACGGAGGAATGTGCGAATGGTGACTGTTGTATTCAATCCCGATGCAATTTCTGTGTTTCATCAACACTCTGATACTCCACAGATTACAGAATGCCTCCAGATGTTAATCGGAAAATACTACTGGTCTTACAGGGAACGATCAAATCGTAGACTGTTTGTGACATTACTCCCATGGAGGAAAGTGCGGATGGTGACTGTTGTATTCAATCGCGATGCAATTTCTGTGTTTCATCAACACTCTGATAGTCCACAGATTACAGAATGCCACCAGATGTGCATCGGAAACTACTACTGGTCTTCCAGGGAACGATCAAAGCGTAGACCGTTTGAGACATACCTCCCGTGGAGGAAAGTGCGCATTGTGACTGTTGTACTCTATCCCGATGCAATTTCTGTGATTCATCAACACTCTGATAGTCCACAAATTACAGAATGCATCCAGATGTGCATCGGAAACTACGACTGGTCTTCCAGGGAACGATCAAAGCGTAGACTGTTTGAGACATTACTTTTATGGAGGAATGTGCGCATGGTGACTGTTGAATTCAATCCCGATGGAATTTCTGTGTTTCATCATCACTCTGATAGTCCACAGATTACAGAATGCCTCCAGATGTTCATCGGAAACTACTACTGGTCTTCCAGGGAACGATCAAAGCGTAGACTGTTTGAGACATTACTTTTATGGGGGAATGTGTGCATGGTGACAGTTGTATTCAATCCCGATGCAATTTCTATGTTTCATCAACACTCTGATAGTCCACAGATTACGGAAAGCCTCCAGATGTGCATCGGAAACTACTACTGGTCTTCCAGGGAACGATCAAAGCGTAGACTGTTAGAGACTTTACTCCCATGGAGTAAAGTGCGCATGGTGACTGTTGTATTCAATCCCGATGCAATTTCTGTGTTTCATCAACACTCTGATAGTCCACAGATTACAGAATGCATCCAGATGTGGATCGGAAATTACTACTGGTCTTCCAGGGTACGATCACAGCATGGACTGTTTGAGAATTACTCCCATGGAGGAAAGTGCGCATGGTGACTGTTGTATTCAATCCCGATGCAATTTCTGTGTTTCATCAACACTCTGATAGTCCACAGATTACACAATGCATCCAGATGTGCATCGGAAACTACGACTGGTCTTCCAGGGAACGATCAAAGCGTAGACTGTTTGAGACATTACTTTTATGGACGAATGTGCGCATGGTGACTGTTGAATTCAATCCCGATGGAATTTCTGTGTTTCATCAACACTCAGATAGCCCACAGATTACAGAATGCCTCCAGATGTTCATCGGAAATTACTACTGGTCTTCCAGGGAACGATCAAAGCGTAGACTGTTTGAGACATTACTCCCATGGAGGAATGTGTGCATGGTGACTGTTGTATTCAATCCCGATGCAGATTCCGTGTTTCATCAACACTCTGAAAATCCACAGATTACAGAATGCCTCCAGATGTGCATCGGAAACTTCTACTGGTCTTCCAGGGAACGATCAAAGCGTAGACTGTTTGAGACATACCTCCCATGGAGGAAAGTGTTCATGGTGACTGTTATATTCAATCCCGATGCAATTTTAGTGTTTCATCAACACTTGAACAGTCCACAGATTACAGAATGCCACCAGATGTGCATCGGAAACTACTACTGGTCTTCCAGGTAACGATCAAAAGCGTAGATTGTTTGAGAATTACTCCCATGGAGGAAAGTGCGCATGGTCACTGTTGTATTCAATCCCGATGCAATTACTGTTTTTCATCAACACTCTGATAGTCCACAGATTACAGAATGCCACGAGATGTGCATCGGAAACTACTACTGGTCTTAAAGGGAACGATCAAATCGAAGTCTGTTTGGGACATTACTCCCATGGAGGAAAGTGCGGATGGTGACTGTTGTATTCAATCCCGATGCAATTTCTGTGTTTCATCAACACTCTGATAGTCCACAGATTACAGAGTCCCACCAGATATGCATCGGAAACTACTACTACTCTTCCAGGGAACGATCAAAGCGTAACTCTTTGAGACATACCTCCCATGGAGGAAAGTGCGCATGGTGACTGTTGTATTCAATCCCGATGCAATTTCTGTGTTTCATCAACACTCTGATAGTCCACAGGTTACAGAATGCCACCAGATGTGCATCGAAAATTACTACTGGTCTTCCAGGGAACGATCAAAGCGTAGACTGTTAGAGACATTACTCCCATTGAGTAAAGTGCGCATGGTAACTGTTGTATTCAAAACCAGATGCAATTTCTGTGTTTCATCTACACTCTGAAACACCACAGATTACAGAATGCCAAGAGATGTGCATCGGAAACCACTACTGGTCTTCCAGGGAACGATCAAAGCGTAGACTGTTTGAGACATTACTCCCATGGAGGAAAGTGCGTATGGTAGCGGTTGAATTTAATCCCGATGCAATTTCTGTGTTTCATCAACACTCTAATAGTCCACAGATTACAGAATGCCTCCAGATGTGCATCGGAAACTACAACTGGTCTTCCAGGGAACGATCAAAGCGTAGACTGTTTGAGACATTACTCCCATGGAGGACACTGCGCATGGTGACTCTTGTATTCAACCCCGATGCAATTTCTGTGTTTCATCAACACTCTGATAGTCCACAAATTACAGAATGCATCCAGATGTGCATCGGAAACTACGACTGGTCTTCCTGGGAACGATCAAAGCGTAGACTGTTTGAGACATTACTTTTATGGAGGAATGTCCGCATGGTGACTGTTGAATTAAATCCCGTTGGAATTTCTGTGTTTCATCATCACTCTGATAGTCCACAGATTACAGAATGCCTCCAGATGTTCATCGGAAACTACTACTGGTGTTCCAGGTAACGATCAAAGCGTAGACTGTTTGAGACATTACTTTTATGGGGGAATGTGTGCATGGTGACAGTTGTATTCAATCCCGATGCAATTTCTATGTTTCATCATCACTCTGATAGTCCACAGATTACGGAAAGCCTCCAGATGTGCATCGGAATCTACTACTGGTCTTCCAGGGAACGATCAAAGCGTAGACTGTTAGAGACATTACTCCCATGGAGTAAAGTGCGAATGGTGACTGTTGTATTCAATCCCGATGCAATTTCTGTGTTTCATCAACACTCTGATAGTCCACAGATTACAGAATGCCTCCAGATGTGCAATTGAAACTTTTACTGGTCTTCCAATGAACGATCAAAGCGTAGACTGTTTGAGACATTACTCCCATGGAGGAAACTGCGCATGGAGACTGTTGTATTCAATCCCGATGCAATTTCTGTGTTTCATCAACACTCTGATAGTCCACAGAGTACAGAAAGCCTCCAGATGTGCATCGGAAACTTCTACTGGTCTTCCAGGGAACGATCAAAGCGTAGACTGTTAGAAACATTACTCCCATGGAGGAAAGTGCGCATGGTAACTGTTGTATTCAATCCCGATGCAATTACTGTGTTTCATCAACACTCTGATAGTCTACACATTACAGAATGCTACCAGATGTGCATCGGAAACTACTACTGGTCTTCCAGGGAAAGATCAAAGCGTAGATTGTTTGAGACATTACTCCCGTGGAGGAAAGTGCGCATGGTGACTGTTGTATTCAATCCCGATGCAATTTCTGTGTTTCATCAACACTCTAATAGTCCACAGATTACAGAATGCCTCCAGATGTTCATCGGAAACTACTACTGGTCTTCCAGGTTACGATCAAATCGTAGACTGTTTGAGACATTACAACCGTGGAGCAAAGTGCGCGTGGTGTCTGTTGTATTCAATCCCGATGCAATTTCTTTGTTTCATCAACTCTCTGATAGTCCACAGATTACAGAATGCCTCCAGATGTTCATCGGAAACTACTACTGGTCTTCCAGGGAACGATCAAAGCGTAGACTGTTTGAGACATTACTTTTACGGAGGAATGTGCGAATGGTGACTGTTGTATCCAATCCCGATGCAATTTCTGTGTTTCATCAACACTCTGATACTCCACAAATTACAGAATGCCTCCAGATGTTAATCGGAAAATACTACTGGTCTTCCAGGGAACGATCAATTCGTAGACTGTTTGGGACATTACTCCCATGGAGGAAAGTGCGGATGGTGACTGTTGTATTCAATCCCGATGCAATTTCTGTGTTTCATCAACACTCTGATAGTCCACAGATTACAGAATGCCACCAGATGTGCATCGGAAACTACTACTGGTCTTCCAGTGAACGATGAAAGCGTAGAAAGTTTGTGACATACCTCCCGTGGAGGAAGGTGCGCATTGTGACTGTTGTATTCTATCCCGATGCAGTTCCTGTGTTTCATCAACACTCTGATAGTCCACAGATTACAGAATGCCCCGAGATGTGCATCGGAAACTACTACTGGTCTTCCAGGGAACGATCAAATCGAAGACTGTTTGGGACATTACTCCCATGGAGGAAAGTGGGGATGGTGACTGTTGTATTCAATCCCGAAGCAATTTCTGTGTTTCATCAACACTCTGATAGTCCACAGACTGCAGAATCCCACCAGATGTGCATCGGAAACTACTACTACTCTTCCAGGGAACGATCAAAGCGTAACTGTTTGAGACATACCTCCCATGGAGGAAAGTGCGAATGGTGACTGTTGTATTCAATCCCGATGCAATTTCTGTGTTTCATCAACACTCTGATAGTCCACAGATTACAGAATGCCACCAGATGTGCATCGGAAATTTCTACTGGTCTCCTAGGGAACGATCAAAGCGTGGACTGATTGAGAATTACTCCCATGGCGGAAAGTGCGGATGGTGACTGTTGTATTCAATCCTGATGCAATTTCTGTGTTTCATCAACACTCTGATAGTCCACTAATTACAGAATGCATCCAGCTGTGCATCGGAAACTTCTACTGGTCTTCCAGGGAAAGATCAAAGCGTAGACTGTTTGAGACATTACTCCCATGGAGGAAAGTTCGCATGGTGACTGTTGTATTCAATCCCGATGCAATTTCTGTGTTTCATCAACACTCTGATAGTCCAAAGATTACAGAATGCCTCCAGATGTGCATCGGAAACTACTACTGGTCTTCCAGGGAACGATCAAAGCGTAGACCGTTTGAGATTTTACTTTAAATGAGGAATATGCGCATGGTGACTGTTGTATTCAATCCCGATGTAATATCTGTGTTTCATCAACACTCTGATAGTCCACAGATTACAGAATGCCTCCAGATGTGCATCGGAAACTACTACTGGTCTTTCAGGTAACGATCAAAGCGTAAACTCTTTAAGACATTACCCCCATGGAGGAGAGTGCGCATGGTAACTGTTGTATTCAATCCTGTAGCATTTTCTGTGTTTCATCTATACTCTGATAGTCCACAGATTACAGAAAGCCACGAGATGTGCATCAGAAACTACTACTGGTCTTCCCGGGAACGATCAAAGCGTCGGCTCTTTGAGACATACCTCCCGTGGAGGAATGTGCGCATGGTGACTGTTGTATTCAATCGCGATGCAATTTCTGTGTTTCATCAACACTCTGATAGTCCACAGAGTACAGAAAGCCTCCAGATGTGCATCGGAAACTACTACTGGTCTTCCAGGGAACGATCAAAGCGTAGACTGTTAGAGACATTACTCCCATTGTGGAAAGTGCGCATGGTAACTGTTGTATTCAAAACCAGATGCAATTTCTGTGTTTCATCTACACTCTGATACACCACAGATTACAGAATGCCTAAAGATGTGCATCGGAAACCACTACTGGTCTTCCAGGGAACGATCAAAGCGTAGACTGTTTGAGACATTACTCCCATGGAGGAAAGTGCGTATGGTAGCTGTTGAATTTAATCCCGATGCAATTTCTGTGTTTCATCAACACTCTAATAGTGCACAGATTACAGAATGCCTCCAGATGTCCATCGGAAACTACTACTGGTCTTCCAGGGAACGATCAAAGCGTAGACTGTTTGAGACATTACTTTTATGGAGGAATGTGCTCATTGTGACTGTTGTATTCAATCCCGATGCAATTTCTGTGTTTCATCAACACTCTGAGAGTCCACAGATTACAGAATGCCTCCAGATGTTAATCGGAAACTACTACTGTTCTTCCAGGGAACGATCAAAGCGTAGACTGTTTGGGACATTACTCCCATATAGGAAAGTGCGCATGGTGACTGTTGTATTCAATCCCGATGCAATTTCTGTGTTTCATCAACACTCTGATAGACCACAGATTACGGAAAGCCTCCAGATGTCCATCGGAAACTACTACTGGTCTTCCAGGCAACGATCAAAGCGTAGACTGTTAGAGACATTACTCCCATGGAGTAAAGTGCGCATGGAGACTGTTGTATTCAATCCCGATGCAATTTCTGTGTTTCATCAACACTCTGATAGTCCACAGATTACAGATTGCCACGAGATGTGCATCGGAAACTACTACTGGTCTTCCAGTGAACGATTAAAGCGTCGACTGTTTGAGACATACCTCCCGTGGAGGAAAGAGCGCATTGTGACTGTTGTATTTAATCCCGATGCAATTTCTTTGTTTTATCAATTCTCTGATAGTCCACAGATTACAGAATGCCTCCAGATGTTCATCGGAAACTACTACTGGTCTTCCAGGGAACGATCAAATCGTAGACTGTTTGTGACATTACTCGCATGTAGGAAAGTGCGGATGGTGACTGTTGTATTCAATCGCGAGGCAATTTCTGTGTTTCATCAACACTCTGATAGTCCACAGTAACAGAATGCCACCAGATGTGCATCGGAAACTACTACTGGTCTTCCAGGGAACGATCAAAGCGTAGACCGTTTGAGACATACCTCCCGTGGAGGAAAATGCGCATTGTGACAGTTGTACTCTATCCCGATGCAATTTCTGTGTTTCATCAACACTCTGATAGTCCACAGATTACAGAATGCATCCATATGTGCATCGGAAACTACTACTGGTCTTCCAGGGAACGATCACAGCATGGACTGTTTGAGAATTACTCCCATGGAGGAAAGTGGGCATGGTGACTGTTGTATTCAATCCCGATGCAATTTCTGTGTTTCATCAACACTCTGATAGTCCACAGATTACAGAATGCATCCAGATGTGCATCGGAAACTACGACTGGTCTTCCAGGGAACGATCAAAGCGTAGACTGTTTGAGACATTACTTTTATGGAGGAATGTGCGCATGGTGACTGTTGAATTCAATCCCGATGGAATTTCTGTGTTTCATCAACACGCAGATAGTCCACAGATTACAGAATGCCTCCAGATGTTCATCGGAAATTACTACTGGTCTTCCAGGGAACGATCAAAGCGTAGACTGTTTGAGACATTACTCCCATGGAGGAATGTGTGCATGGTGACTGTTGTATTCAATGCCGATGCAATTTCCGTGTTTCATCAACACTCTGAAAATCCACAGATTACAGAATGCCTCCAGATGTGCATCGGAAACTACTACTGGTCTTCCAGGGAACGATCAAAGCGTAGACTGTTTGAGACATACCTCCCATGGAGGAAAGTGTTCATGGTGACTGTTATATTCAATCCCGATGCAATTTTAGTGTTTCATCAACACTTGAACAGTCCACAGATTACAGAATGCCACCAGATGTGCATCGGAAACTACTACTGGTCTTCCAGGAAACGATCAAAAACGTAGATTGTTTGAGAATTACTCCCATGGAGGAAAGTGCGCATGGTCAGTGTTGTATTCAATCCGGTTGCAATTTCTGTTTTTCATCAACACTCTGATAGTGCACAGATTACAGAATGCCACGAGATGTGCATCGGAAACTACTACTGGTCTTAAAGGGAACGATCAAATCGAAGTCTGTTTGGGACATTACTCCCATGGAGGAAAGTGCGGATGGTGATTGTTGTATTCAATCCCGATGCAATTTCTGTGTTTCATCAACACTCTGATAGTCCACAGATTACAGAATCCCACCAGATGTGCATCGGAAACTACTACTACTCTTCCAGTGAACGATCAAAGCGTAACTGTTTGAGACATACCTCCCATGGAGGAAAGTGCGCATGGTGACTGTTGTATTCAATCCCGATGCAATTTCTGTGTTTCATCAACACTCTGATAATCCATAGATTACAGAATGCCACCAGATGTGCATCGGAAATTACTACTGGTCTCCTGAGAACGATCAAAGCGTGGACTGATTGAGAATTACTCCCATGGAGGAAAGTGCGGATGGTGACTGTTGTATTCAATCCCGATGCAATTTCTGTGTTTCATCAACACTCTGATATTCCACAGATTACAGAATGCATCCAGATGTGCATCGGAAACTTCTACTGGTCTTCCAGGGAAAGATCAAAGCATAGACTGTTTGAGACATTACTCCCATTGAGGAAAGTGCGCATGGTAACTGTTGTATTCAAAACCAGATGCAATTTCTGTGTTTCATCTACACTCTGATACACCACAGATTACAGAATGCCTAGAGATGTGCATCGGAAACCACTACTGGTCTTCCAGGTAACGATCAAAGCGTAGACTGTTTGAGACATTACTCCCATGGAGGAAAGTGCGTATGGTAGCTGTTGAATTTAATCCCGATGCAATTTCTGTGTTTCATCAACACTCTAATAGTCCACAGATTACAGAATGCCTCCAGATGTGCATCGGAAACTACTCCTGGTCTTCCAGGGAACGATCAAAGCGTAGACTGTTTGAGACATTACTTTTATGGAGGAATGTGCTCATTGTGACAGTTGTATTCAATCCCGATGCAATATCTGTGTTTCATCAACACTCTGAGAGTCCACAGATTACAGAATGCCTCCAGATGTTAAGCGGAAACTACTACTGGTCTTCCAGGGAACGATCAAAGCGTAGACTGTTTGGGACTTTACTATCATATAGGAAAGTGCGCATGGTGACTGTTGTATTCAATCCCGATGCAATTTCTGTGTTTCATCAACACTCTGATAGTCCACAGATTACGGAAAGCCTCCAGATGTCCATCGGAAACTACTACTGGTCTTCCAGGCAACGATCAAAGCGTAGACTGTTAGAGACATTACTCCCATGGAGTAAAGTGCGCATGGAGACTGTTGTATTCAATCCCGATGCAATTTCTGTGTTTCATCAACACTCTGACAGTCCACAGATTACAGAATGCCTCCAGATGTGCATCGGAAACTACTACTGGTCTTTCAGGGAACGATCAAAGCGTAAACTCTTTGAGACATTCCTCCCATGGAGGAAAGTGCGCATGGTAACTGTTGTAATAAATCCCGATGCATTTTCTGTGCTTCATCAACACTCTGATAGTCCACAGATTACAGATTGCCACGAGATGTGCATCGGAAACTACTACTGGTCTGCCAGGGAACGATCAAAGCGTAGACCGTTTGAGACATACCTCCCGTGGAGGAAAGTGCGCATTGTGACTGTTGTATTCTATCCCGATGCAATTTCTGTGTTTCATCAACACTCTGATAGTCCACAGATTACAGAATGCCACCAGATCTGCATCGGAAACTACTACTGGTCTTCCAGGGAACGATTAAAGCGTCTACTGTTTGAGACATACCTCCCATGGAGGAAAGTGCGCATGGTGACTGTTGTATTTAATCCCGATGCAATTTCTTTGTTTTATCAATTCTCTGATAGTCCACAGATTACTGAATGCCTCCAGATGTTCATCGGAAACTACTACTGGTCTTCCAGGGAACGATCAAAGCGTAGACTGTTTGAGACATTACTTTTACGGAGGAATGTGCGAATGGTGACTGTTGTATTCAATCCCGATGCAATTTCTGTGTTTCTTCAACACTCTGATACTCCACAGATTACAGAATGCCTCCAGATGTTAATCGGAAAATACTACTTGTCTTCCAGGGAACGATCAAATCGTAGACTGTTTGTGACATTACTCCCATGGAGGAAAGTGCGGATGGTGACTGTTGTATTCAATCGCGATGCAATTTCTGTGTTTCATCAACACTCTGATAGTCCACAGATTACAGAATGCCACCAGATGTGCATCGGAAACTACTACTGGTCTTCCAGGGAACGATCAAAGCGTAGACCGTTTGAGACATATCTCCCGTGGAGGAAAGTGCGCATTGTGACTGTTGTACTCTATCCCGATGCAATATCTGTGTTTCATCAACACTCTGATAGTCCACAGATTACAGAATGCATCCAGATGTGCATCGGAAACTACTACTGGTCTTCCAGGGAACGATCACAGCGTGGACTGTTTGAGAATTACTCCCATGGAGGAAAGTGCGTATGGTAGCTGTTGAATTTAATCCCGATGCAATTTCTGTGTTTCATCAACACTCTAATAGTCCACAGATTACAGAATGCCTCCAGATGTGCATCGGAAACTACTCCTGGTCTTCCAGGGAACGATCAAAGCGTAGACTGTTTGAGACATTACTTTTATGGAGGAATGTGCTCATTGTGACTGTTGTATTCAATCCCGATGCAATTTCTGTGTTTCATCAACACTCTGAGATTCCACAGATTACAGAATGCCTCCAGATGTTAAGCGGAAACTACTACTGGTCTTCCAGGGAACGATCAAAGCGTAGACTGTTAGAGACATTACTCCCATGGAGTAAAGTGCGCATGGAGACTGTTGTATTCAATCCCGATGCAATTTCTGTGTTTCATCAACACTCTGATAGTCCACAGATTACAGAATGTCTCCAGATGTGCATCGGAAACTACTACTGGTCTTTCAGGGAACGATCAAAGCGTAAACTCTTTGAGACATTCCTCCCATGGAGGAAAGTGCGCATGGTAACTGTTGTAATAAATCCCGATGCATTTTCTGTGCTTCATCAACACTCTAATAGTCCACAGATTACAGATTGCCACGAGATGTGCATCGGAAACTACTACTGGTCTGCCAGGGAACGATCAAAGCGTAGACCGTTTGAGACATACCTCCCGTGGAGGAAAGTGCGCATTGTGACTGTTGTATTCTATCCCGATGCAATTTCTGTGTTTCATCAACACTCTGATAGTCCACAGATTACAGAATGCCACCAGATCTGCATCGGAAACTACTACTGGTCTTCCAGGGAACGATTAAAGCGTCGACTGTTTGAGACATACCTCACGTGGAGGAAAGTGCGCATGGTGACTGTTGTATTTAATCCCGATGCAATTTCTTTGTTTTATCAATTCTCTGATAGTCCACAGATTACAGAATGCCTCCAGATGTTCATCGGAAACTACTACTGGTCTTCCAGGGAACGATCAAAGCGTAGACTCTTTGAGACATTACTTTTACGGAGGAATGTGCGAATGGTAACTGTTGTATTCAATCCCGATGCAATTTCTGTGTTTCATCAACACTCTGATACTCCACAGATTACAGAATGCCTCCAGATGTTAATTGGAAAATACTACTTGTCTTCCAGGGAACGATCAAATAGTAGACTGTTTGTGACATTACTCCCATGGAGGAAAGTGTGGATGGTGACTGTTGTATTCAATCGCGATGCAATTTCTGTGTTTCATCAACACTCTGATAGTCCACAGATTACAGAATGTCTCCAGATGTGCATCGGAAACTACTACTGGTCTTTCAGGGAACGATCAAAGCGTAAACTCTTTGAGACATTCCTCCCATGGAGGAAAGTGCGCATGGTAACTGTTGTAATAAATCCCGATGCATTTTCTGTGCTTCATCAACACTCTAATAGTCCACAGATTACAGATTGCCACGAGATGTGCATCGGAAACTACTACTGGTCTGCCAGGGAACGATCAAAGCGTAGACCGTTTGAGACATACCTCCCGTGGAGGAAAGTGCGCATTGTGACTGTTGTATTCTATCCCGATGCAATTTCTGTGTTTCATCAACACTCTGATAGTCCACAGATTACAGAATGCCACCAGATCTGCATCGGAAACTACTACTGGTCTTCCAGGGAACGATTAAAGCGTCGACTGTTTGAAACATACCTCACGTGGAGGAAAGTGCGCATGGTGACTGTTGTATTTAATCCCGATGCAATTTCTTTGTTTTATCAATTCTCTGATAGTCCACAGATTACAGAATGCCTCCAGATGTTCATCGGAAACTACTACTGGTCTTCCAGGGAACGATCAAAGCGTAGACTCTTTGAGACATTACTTTTACGGAGGAATGTGCGAATGGTGACTGTTGTATTCAATCCCGATGCAATTTCTGTGTTTCATCAACACTCTGATACTCCACAGATTACAGAATGCCTCCAGATGTTAATTGGAAAATACTACTTGTCTTCCAGGGAACGATCAAATAGTAGACTGTTTGTGACATTACTCCCATGGAGGAAAGTGTGGATGGTGACTGTTGTATTCAATCGCGATGCAATTTCTGTGTTTCATCAACACTCTGATAGTCCACAGATTACAGAATGCCACCAGATGTGCATCGGAAACTACTACTGGTCTTCCAGGGAACGATCAAAGCGTAGACCGTTTGAGATATACCTCCCGTGGAGGAAAGTGCGCATTGTGACTGTTGTACTCTATCCCGATGCAATTTCTGTGTTTCATCAACACCCTGATAGTCCACAGATTACAGAATGCATCCAGATGTGCATCGGAAACTACTACTGGTCTTCCAGGGAACGATCACAGCGGGGACTGTTTGAGAATTACTCCCATGGAGGAAAGTGCGCATGGTGACTGTTGTATTCAATCCCGATGCAATTTCTGTGTTTCATCAACAGTCTGATAGTCCACAGATTACAGAATGCATCCAGATGTGCATCGGAAACTACGACTGGTCTTCCAGGGAACGATCAAAGCGTAGACTGTTTGAGACATTACTTTTATGGAGGAATGTGCGCATGGTGACTGTTGAAATCAATCCCGATGGAATTTCTGTGTTTCATCAACACTCAGATAGTCCACAGATTACAGAATGCCTCCAGATGTTCATCGGAAATTACTACTGGTCTTCCAGGGAACGATCAAAAGCGTAGACTGTTTGAGAATTACTCCCATGGAGGAAAGCGCGCATGGTGACTGTTGTATTCAATCCCGATGCAATTTCTGTGTTTCATCAACACTCTGATACTCCACATATTACAGAATGCCTCGCAATGTGCATCGGAAACTACTACTGGTCTTCCAGGGAACGATCGAAGCGTAGACTGAGACATTACTCCCATGGAGAAAAGTGCGCATGGTGACTGTTGTATTCAGTCCCGATGCAATTTCTGTGTTTCATCAACACTCTGATAGTCCACAGATTACAGAATGCCTCCAGATGTGCTTTGGAAACTACTACTGCACTTCCAGGAAACGATCAAAGCGTAGACTGTTTGAGACATTACTTTTATGGAGGAATGTGCGCATGGTGACTGTTGTATTCAATCTCGATGCATTTTCTGTGTTTCATCAACACTCTGATAGTCCACAGATTACAGAATGCCACGAGATGTGCATCGGAAACTACTACTGGTCTTCCAGGGATCGATCAAAGCGTAAACTCTGTGAAACATTACACCCATGGAGGAAAGTGCGCATGGTGACTGTTGTATTCAATCCCGATGCAATTTCTGTGTTTCTTCAACACTCTGATACTCCACATATTACAGAATGCCTCGCAATGTGCATCGGAAACTACTACTGGTCTTCCAGGGAACGATCGAAGCGTAGACTGAGACATTACTCCCATGGAGGAAAGTGCGCATGGTGACTTTTGTATTCAATCCCGATGCAATTTCTGTTTTTCGTCAACACTCTGATAGTCCACAGATTACGGAAAGCCTCCAGATGTGCATTGGAAACTACTACTGGTCTACCAGGGAACGATCAAAACGTAGACAGTTAGAGACATTACTCCCATGGAGTAAAGTGCGCATGGTGACTGTTGTATTCAATCCCGATGCAATTTCTGTGTTTCATCAACACTCCGATAGTCCACAGATTACAGAATACCTCCAGATGTGCAATTGAAACTTTTACTGGTCATCCAGGGAACCATCAAAGCGTAGACTGTTTGAGACATTACTCCCATGGAGGAAACTGCGCATGGAGACTGTTGTATTCAATCTCGATGCAATTTGTGTGTTTCATCAACACTCTGATAGTCCACAGAGTACAGAAAGACTCCAGATGTGCATCGGAAACTACTACTGGTCTTCCAGGGAACAATATAAGCGTAGACTGTTAGAAACATTACTCCCATGGAGGAAAGTGCCCATGGTGACTGTTGTATTCAATCCCGATGCAATTACTGTGTTTCATCAACACTCTGATAGTCTACACATTACCGAATGCTACGAGATGTGCAACGGTAACTACTACTGGTCTTCCAGTGAACGATCAAAGCGTAGACTGTTTGAGACATTACTTTTATGGAGGAATGTGCGCATGGTGACTGTTGTATTCAATCCCGACGCAATTTCTGTGTTTCATCAACACTCTGATAATCCACAGATTACAGAATGCCACCAGATGTGCATCGGAAACTACTACTGGTCTTCCAGGTAACGATCAAAGCGTAGACTGTTTGAGAATTACTCCCATGGAGGAAAGTGCGCATGGTGACTGTGGTATTCAATCCCGATGCAATTTCTGTGTTTCATCAACACTC
Organism: Schistocerca gregaria; assembly: GCF_023897955.1. Classification (NCBI taxonomy): domain Eukaryota; kingdom Metazoa; phylum Arthropoda; class Insecta; order Orthoptera; family Acrididae; genus Schistocerca; species Schistocerca gregaria. Next base: position 20,510,864 of record NW_026061710.1, read on the forward strand.
TGATACTCCACATATTACAGAATGCCTAAAAATGTGCATCGGAACCTACTACTGGTCTTCCAGGGAACGATCGAAGCGTAGACTGAGACATTACTCCCATGGAGAAAAGTGCGCATGGTGACTGTTGTATTCAGTCCCGATGCAATTTCTGTGTTTCATCAACACTCTGATAGTCCACAGATTACAGAATGCCTCCAGATGTGCTTTGGGAACTACTACTGCAATTCCAGGAAACGATCAAAGCGTAGACTGTTTGAGACATTACTTTTATGGAGGAATGTGCGCATGGTGACTGTTGTATTCAATCCCGATGCATTTTCTGTGTTTCATCAACACTCTGATAGTCCACAGATTACAGAATGCCACGAGATGTGCATCGGAAACTACTACTGGTCTTCCAGGGAACGATCAAAGCGTAGACTGTTTGAGACAATACTCCCATGGAGGAAAGTGCGGATGGTGACTGTTGTATTCAATCCCGATGCAATTTCTGTGTTTCATCAACACTCTGATATTCCACAGATTACAGAATGCCTCTAGGTGTGCATCGGAAACTACTACTGGACTTCCAGGGAACGATCAAAGCGTAGACTGTTTGGGACATTACTCCCATTAAGGAAAGTTCGCATGGTGACTGTTGTATTCAATCCGGATGCAATTTCTGTGTTTCATCAACACTCTGAAGGTCCACAGATTACAGAATGCCTCCAGATGTGCATCGGAAACTACTACTGGTCTTCCAGGGAACGATCAAAGCGTAGACTGATTGAGACATTACTTTTATGGAGGAATGTGCGCATGGTGACTGTTGTATTCAATCCCGATGCAATTTCTGTGTTTCATCAACACTCTGATAGTCCACAGATTACAGAATGCCTCCAGATGTGCATCGGAAACTGCTACAGGTCTTCCAGGGAACGATCAATGTGTAAACTCTTTGAAACATTACTCCCATGGAGGAAAGTGCGCATGGTGACTGTTGCGTTCAATCCCGATGCAATAACTGTGTTTCATCAACACTCTGATAGTCCACAGGTTACAGAATGCCTCCAGATGTTCATCCGTAACCACTACTGGTCTTCCAGGGAACGATCAAAGCGTAGACTGTTTAAGACTTTACTTTTATGGAGGAAAGTGCGGATGGTGACTGTTGTATTCAATCCCTATGCAATTTCTGTGTTTCATCAACACTCCGATAGTCCACAGATTACAGAATACCTCCAGATGTGCAATTGAAACTTTTACTGGTCATCCAGGGAACGATCAAAGCGTAGACTGTTTGAGACATTACTCCCATGGAGGAAACTGCGCATGGAGACTGTTGTATTCAATCTCGATTCAATTTGTGTGTTTCATCAACACTCTGATAGTCCACAGGGTACAGAAAGACTCCAGATGTGCATCGGAAACTACTACTGGTCTTCCAGGGAACAATAAAAGCGTAGACTGTTAGAAACATTACTCCCATGGAGGAAAGTGCCGATGGTGACTGTTGTATTCAATCCCGATGCAATTACTGTGTTTCATCAACACTCTGATAGTCTACACATTACAGAATGCTACGAGATGTGCAACGGTAACTACTACTGGTCTTCCAGTGAACGATCAAAGCGTAGACTGTTTGAGACATTACTTTTATGGAGGAATGTGCGCATGGTGACTGTTGTATTCAATCCCGATGCATTTTCTGTGTTTCATCAGCACTCTGATAGTCCACAGATTACAGAATGCCACGAGATGTGCATCGGAAACTACTACTGGTCTTGCAGGGAACGATCAAAGCGTAGACTGTTTGAGACAATACTCCCATGGAGGAAAGTGCGGATGGTGACTGTTGTATTCAATCCCGATGCAATTTCTGTGTTTCATCAACCCTCTGATAGTAGACAGATTACAGAATGCCGCCAGATGTGCATCGGAAACTACTACTACTCTTCCAGGGAACGATCAAAGCGTAGACTGTTTGAGCCATACCTCCCGTGGAGGGAAGTGCGCATGGTGACTGTTGTATTCAATCCCGATGCAATTTCTGTGTTTCATCAACACTCTGATATTCCACAGATTACAGAATGCCTCTAGGTGTGCATCGGAAACTACTACTGGACTTCCAGGGAACGATCAAAGCGTAGACTGTTTGGGACATTACTCCCATTAAGGAAAGTTCGCATGGTGACTGTTGTATTTAATCCGGATGCAATTTCTGTGTTTCATCAACACTCTGATAGTCCACAGATTACAGAATGCATCCAGATGTGCATCGGAAACTACTACTGGTCTTCCAGGGAACGATCACAGCATGGACTGTTTGAGAATTACTCCCATGGAGGAAAGTGGGCATGGTGACTGTTGTATTCAATCCCGATGCAATTTCTGTGTTTCATCAACACTCTGATAGTCCACAGATTACAGAATGCATCCAGATGTGCATCGGAAACTACGACTGGTCTTCCAGGGAACGATCAAAGCGTAGACTGTTTGAGACATTACTTTTATGGAGGAATGTGCGCATGGTGACTGTTGAATTCAATCCCGATGGAATTTCTGTGTTTCATCAACACTCAGATAGTCCACAGATTACAGAATGCCTCCAGATGTGCATCGGAAACTACTACTGGTCTTCCAGGGAACGATCAAAGCGTAGACTGTTTGAGACATACCTCCCATGGAGGAAAGTGTTCATGGTGACTGTTATATTCAATCCCGATGCAATTTTAGTGTTTCATCAACACTTGAACAGTCCACAGATTACAGAATGCCACCAGATGTGCATCGGAAACTACTACTGGTCTTCCAGGAAACGATCAAAAACGTAGATTGTTTGAGAATTACTCCCATGGAGGAAAGTGCGCATGGTCAGTGTTGTATTCAATCCCGATGCAATTTCTGTTTTTCATCAACACTCTGATAGTGCACAGATTACAGAATGCCACGAGATGTGCATCGGAAACTACTACTGGTCTTAAAGGGAACGATCAAATCGAAGTCTGTTTGGGACATTACTCCCATGGAGGAAAGTGCGGATGGTGATTGTTGTATTCAATCCCGATGCAATTTCTGTGTTTCATCAACACTCTGATAGTCCACAGATTACAGAATCCCACCAGATGTGCATCGGAAACTACTACTACTCTTCCAGTGAACGATCAAAGCGTAACTGTTTGAGACATACCTCCCATGGAGGAAAGTGCGCATGGTGACTGTTGTATTCAATCCCGATGCAATTTCTGTGTTTCATCAACACTCTGATAATCCATAGATTACAGAATGCCACCAGATGTGCATCGGAAATTACTACTGGTCTCCTAAGAACGATCAAAGCGTGGACTGATTGAGAATTACTCCCATGGAGGAAAGTGCGGATGGTGACTGTTGTATTCAATCCCGATGCAATTTCTGTGTTTCATCAACACTCTGATATTCCACAGATTACAGAATGCATCCAGATGTGCATCGGAAACTTCTACTGGTCTTCCAGGGAAAGATCAAAGCATAGACTGTTTGAGACATTACTCCCATTGAGGAAAGTGCGCATGGTAACTGTTGTATTCAAAACCAGATGCAATTTCTGTGTTTCATCTACACTCTGATACACCACAGATTACAGAATGCCTAGAGATGTGCATCGGAAACCACTACTGGTCTTCCAGGTAACGATCAAAGCGTAGACTGTTTGAGACATTACTCCCATGGAGGAAAGTGCGTATGGTAGCTGTTGAATTTAATCCCGATGCAATTTCTGTGTTTCATCAACACTCTAATAGTCCACAGATTACAGAATGCCTCCAGATGTGCATCGGAAACTACTCCTGGTCTTCCAGGGAACGATCAAAGCGTAGACTGTTTGAGACATTACTTTTATGGAGGAATGTGCTCATTGTGACAGTTGTATTCAATCCCGATGCAATATCTGTGTTTCATCAACACTCTGAGAGTCCACAGATTTCAGAATGCCTCCAGATGTTAAGCGGAAACTACTACTGGTCTTCCAGGGAACGATCAAAGCGTAGACTGTTTGGGACTTTACTATCATATAGGAAAGTGCGCATGGTGACTGTTGTATTCAATCCCGATGCAATTTCTGTGTTTCATCAACACTCTGATAGTCCACAGATTACGGAAAGCCTCCAGATGTCCATCGGAAACTACTACTGGTCTTCCAGGCAACGATCAAAGCGTAGACTGTTAGAGACATTACTCCCATGGAGTAAAGTGCGCATGGAGACTGTTGTATTCAATCCCGATGCAATTTCTGTGTTTCATCAACACTCTGACAGTCCACAGATTACAGAATGCCTCCAGATGTGCATCGGAAACTACTACTGGTCTTTCAGGGAACGATCAAAGCGTAAACTCTTTGAGACATTCCTCCCATGGAGGAAAGTGCGCATGGTAACTGTTGTAATAAATCCCGATGCATTTTCTGTGCTTCATCAACACTCTGATAGTCCACAGATTACAGATTGCCACGAGATGTGCATCGGAAACTACTACTGGTCTGCCAGGGAACGATCAAAGCGTAGACCGTTTGAGACATACCTCCCGTGGAGGAAAGTGCGCATTGTGACTGTTGTATTCTATCCCGATGCAATTTCTGTGTTTCATCAACACTCTGATAGTCCACAGATTACAGAATGCCACCAGATCTGCATCGGAAACTACTACTGGTCTTCCAGGGAACGATTAAAGCGTCTACTGTTTGAGACATACCTCCCGTGGAGGAAAGTGCGCATGGTGACTGTTGTATTTAATCCCGATGCAATTTCTTTGTTTTATCAATTCTCTGATAGTCCACAGATTACTGAATGCCTCCAGATGTTCATCGGAAACTACTACTGGTCTTCCAGGGAACGATCAAAGCGTAGACTGTTTGAGACATTACTTTTACGGAGGAATGTGCGAATGGTGACTGTTGTATTCAATCCCGATGCAATTTCTGTGTTTCTTCAACACTCTGATACTCCACAGATTACAGAATGCCTCCAGATGTTAATCGGAAAATACTACTTGTCTTCCAGGGAACGATCAAATCGTAGACTGTTTGTGACATTACTCCCATGGAGGAAAGTGCGGATGGTGACTGTTGTATTCAATCGCGATGCAATTTCTGTGTTTCATCAACACTCTGATAGTCCACAGATTACAGAATGCCACCAGATGTGCATCGGAAACTACTACTGGTCTTCCAGGGAACGATCAAAGCGTAGACCGTTTGAGACATATCTCCCGTGGAGGAAAGTGCGCATTGTGACTGTTGTACTCTATCCCGATGCAATATCTGTGTTTCATCAACACTCTGATAGTCCACAGATTACAGAATGCATCCAGATGTGCATCGGAAACTACTACTGGTCTTCCAGGGAACGATCACAGCGTGGACTGTTTGAGAATTACTCCCATGGAGGAAAGTGCGTATGGTAGCTGTTGAATTTAATCCCGATGCAATTTCTGTGTTTCATCAACACTCTAATAGTCCACAGATTACAGAATGCCTCCAGATGTGCATCGGAAACTACTCCTGGTCTTCCAGGGAACGATCAAAGCGTAGACTGTTTGAGACATTACTTTTATGGAGGAATGTGCTCATTGTGACTGTTGTATTCAATCCCGATGCAATTTCTGTGTTTCATCAACACTCTGAGATTCCACAGATTACAGAATGCCTCCAGATGTTAAGCGGAAACTACTACTGGTCTTCCAGGGAACGATCAAAGCGTAGACTGTTAGAGACATTACTCCCATGGAGTAAAGTGCGCATGGAGACTGTTGTATTCAATCCCGATGCAATTTCTGTGTTTCATCAACACTCTGATAGTCCACAGATTACAGAATGTCTCCAGATGTGCATCGGAAACTACTACTGGTCTTTCAGGGAACGATCAAAGCGTAAACTCTTTGAGACATTCCTCCCATGGAGGAAAGTGCGCATGGTAACTGTTGTAATAAATCCCGATGCATTTTCTGTGCTTCATCAACACTCTAATAGTCCACAGATTACAGATTGCCACGAGATGTGCATCGGAAACTACTACTTGTCTGCCAGGGAACGATCAAAGCGTAGACCGTTTGAGACATACCTCCCGTGGAGGAAAGTGCGCATTGTGACTGTTGTATTCTATCCCGATGCAATGTCTGTGTTTCATCAACACTCTGATAGTCCACAGATTACAGAATGCCACCAGATCTGCATCGGAAACTACTACTGGTCTTCCAGGGAACGATTAAAGCGTCGACTGTTTGAGACATACCTCACGTGGAGGAAAGTGCGCATGGTGACTGTTGTATTTAATCCCGATGCAATTTCTTTGTTTTATCAATTCTCTGATAGTCCACAGATTACAGAATGCCTCCAGATGTTCATCGGAAACTACTACTGGTCTTCCAGGGAACGATCAAAGCGTAGACTCTTTGAGACATTACTTTTACGGAGGAATGTGCGAATGGTAACTGTTGTATTCAATCCCGATGCAATTTCTGTGTTTCATCAACACTCTGATACTCCACAGATTACAGAATGCCTCCAGATGTTAATTGGAAAATACTACTTGTCTTCCAGGGAACGATCAAATAGTAGACTGTTTGTGACATTACTCCCATGGAGGAAAGTGTGGATGGTGACTGTTGTATTCAATCGCGATGCAATTTCTGTGTTTCATCAACACTCTGATAGTCCACAGATTACAGAATGTCTCCAGATGTGCATCGGAAACTACTACTGGTCTTTCAGGGAACGATCAAAGCGTAAACTCTTTGAGACATTCCTCCCATGGAGGAAAGTGCGCATGGTAACTGTTGTAATAAATCCCGATGCATTTTCTGTGCTTCATCAACACTCTAATAGTCCACAGATTACAGATTGCCACGAGATGTGCATCGGAAACTACTACTGGTCTGCCAGGGAACGATCAAAGCGTAGACCGTTTGAGACATACCTCCCGTGGAGGAAAGTGCGCATTGTGACTGTTGTATTCTATCCCGACGCAATTTCTGTGTTTCATCAACACTCTGATAGTCCACAGATTACAGAATGCCACAAGATCTGCATCGGAAACTACTACTGGTCTTCCAGGGAACGATTAAAGCGTCGACTGTTTGAGACATACCTCACGTGGAGGAAAGTGCGCATGGTGACTGTTGTATTTAATCCCGATGCAATTTCTTTGTTTTATCAATTCTCTGATAGTCCACAGATTACAGAATGCCTCCAGATGTTCATCGGAAACTACTACTGGTCTTCCAGGGAACGATCAAAGCGTAGACTCTTTGAGACATTACTTTTACGGAGGAATGTGCGAATGGTGACTGTTGTATTCAATCCCGATGCAATTTCTGTGTTTCATCAACACTCTGATACTCCACAGATTACAGAATGCCTCCAGATGTTAATTGGAAAATACTACTTGTCTTCCAGGGAACGATCAAATAGTAGACTGTTTGTGACATTACTCCCATGGAGGAAAGTGTGGATGGTGACTGTTGTATTCAATCGCGATGCAATTTCTGTGTTTCATCAACACTCTGATAGTCCACAGATTACAGAATGCCACCAGATGTGCATCGGAAACTACTACTGGTCTTCCAGGGAACGATCAAAGCGTAGACCGTTTGAGATATACCTCCCGTGGAGGAAAGTGCGCATTGTGACTGTTGTACTCTATCCCGATGCAATTTCTGTGTTTCATCAACACCCTGATAGTCCACAGATTACAGAATGCATCCAGATGTGCATCGGAAACTACTACTGGTCTTCCAGGGAACGATCACAGCGGGGACTGTTTGAGAATTACTCCCATGGAGGAAAGTGCGCATGGTGACTGTTGTATTCAATCCCGATGCAATTTCTGTGTTTCATCAACAGTCTGATAGTCCACAGATTACAGAATGCATCCAGATGTGCATCGGAAACTACGACTGGTCTTCCAGGGAACGATCAAAGCGTAGACTGTTTGAGACATTACTTTTATGGAGGAATGTGCGCATGGTGACTGTTGAAATCAATCCCGATGGAATTTCTGTGTTTCATCAACACTCAGATAGTCCACAGATTACAGAATGCCTCCAGATGTTCATCGGAAATTACTACTGGTCTTCCAGGGAACGATCAAAAGCGTAGACTGTTTGAGAATTACTCCCATGGAGGAAAGCGCGCATGGTGACTGTTGTATTCAATCCCGATGCAATTTCTGTGTTTCATCAACACTCTGATACTCCACATATTACAGAATGCCTCGCAATGTGCATCGGAAACTACTACTGGTCTTCCAGGGAACGATCGAAGCGTAGACTGAGACATTACTCCCATGGAGAAAAGTGCGCATGGTGACTGTTGTATTCAGTCCCGATGCAATTTCTGTGTTTCATCAACACTCTGATAGTCCACAGATTACAGAATGCCTCCAGATGTGCTTTGGAAACTACTACTGCACTTCCAGGAAACGATCAAAGCGTAGACTGTTTGAGACATTACTTTTATGGAGGAATGTGCGCATGGTGACTGTTGTATTCAATCTCGATGCATTTTCTGTGTTTCATCAACACTCTGATAGTCCACAGATTACAGAATGCCACGAGATGTGCATCGGAAACTACTACTGGTCTTCCAGGGATCGATCAAAGCGTAAACTCTGTGAAACATTACACCCATGGAGGAAAGTGCGCATGGTGACTGTTGTATTCAATCCCGATGCAATTTCTGTGTTTCTTCAACACTCTGATACTCCACATATTACAGAATGCCTCGCAATGTGCATCGGAAACTACTACTGGTCTTCCAGGGAACGATCGAAGCGTAGACTGAGACATTACTCCCATGGAGGAAAGTGCGCATGGTGACTTTTGTATTCAATCCCGATGCAATTTCTGTTTTTCGTCAACACTCTGATAGTCCACAGATTACGGAAAGCCTCCAGATGTGCATTGGAAACTACTACTGGTCTACCAGGGAACGATCAAAACGTAGACAGTTAGAGACATTACTCCCATGGAGTAAAGTGCGCATGGTGACTGTTGTATTCAATCCCGATGCAATTTCTGTGTTTCATCAACACTCCGATAGTCCACAGATTACAGAATACCTCCAGATGTGCAATTGAAACTTTTACTGGTCATCCAGGGAACCATCAAAGCGTAGACTGTTTGAGACATTACTCCCATGGAGGAAACTGCGCATGGAGACTGTTGTATTCAATCTCGATGCAATTTGTGTGTTTCATCAACACTCTGATAGTCCACAGAGTACAGAAAGACTCCAGATGTGCATCGGAAACTACTACTGGTCTTCCAGGGAACAATATAAGCGTAGACTGTTAGAAACATTACTCCCATGGAGGAAAGTGCCCATGGTGACTGTTGTATTCAATCCCGATGCAATTACTGTGTTTCATCAACACTCTGATAGTCTACACATTACCGAATGCTACGAGATGTGCAACGGTAACTACTACTGGTCTTCCAGTGGACGATCAAAGCGTAGACTGTTTGAGACATTACTTTTATGGAGGAATGTGCGCATGGTGACTGTTGTATTCAATCCCGACGCAATTTCTGTGTTTCATCAACACTCTGATAATCCACAGATTACAGAATGCCACCAGATGTGCATCGGAAACTACTACTGGTCTTCCAGGTAACGATCAAAGCGTAGACTGTTTGAGAATTACTCCCATGGAGGAAAGTGCGCATGGTGACTGTGGTATTCAATCCCGATGCAATTTCTGTGTTTCATCAACACTCTGATACTCCACATATTACAGAATGCCTAAAAATGTGCATCGGAACCTACTACTGGTCTTCCAGGGAACGATCGAAGCGTAGACTGAGACATTACTCCCATGGAGAAAAGTGCGCATGGTGACTGTTGTATTCAGTCCCGATGCAATTTCTGTGTTTCATCAACACTCTGATAGTCCACAGATTACAGAATGCCTCCAGATGTGCTTTGGGAACTACTACTGCAATTCCAGGAAACGATCAAAGCGTAGACTGTTTGAGACATTACTTTTATGGAGGAATGTGCGCATGGTGACTGTTGTATTCAATCCCGATGCATTTTCTGTGTTTCATCAACACTCTGATAGTCCACAGATTACAGAATGCCACGAGATGTGCATCGGAAACTACTACTGGTCTTCCAGGGAACGATCAAAGCGTAGACTGTTTGAGACAATACTCCCATGGAGGAAAGTGCGGATGGTGACTGTTGTATTCAATCCCGATGCAATTTCTGTGTTTCATCAACACTCCGATAGTCCACAGATTACAGAATACCTCCAGATGTGCAATTGAAACTTTTACTGGTCATCCAGGGAACGATCAAAGCGTAGACTGTTTGAGACATTACTCCCATGGAGGAAACTGCGCATGGAGACTGTTGTATTCAATCTCGATTCAATTTGTGTGTTTCATCAACACTCTGATAGTCCACAGGGTACAGAAAGACTCCAGATGTGCATCGGAAACTACTACTGGTCTTCCAGGGAACAATAAAAGCGTAGACTGTTAGAAACATTACTCCCATGGAGGAAAGTGCCGATGGTGACTGTTGTATTCAATCCCGATGCAATTACTGTGTTTCATCAACACTCTGATAGTCTACACATTACAGAATGCTACGAGATGTGCAACGGTAACTACTACTGGTCTTCCAGTGAACGATCAAAGCGTAGACTGTTTGAGACATTACTTTTATGGAGGAATGTGCGCATGGTGACTGTTGTATTCAATCCCGATGCATTTTCTGTGTTTCATCAGCACTCTGATAGTCCACAGATTACAGAATGCCACGAGATGTGCATCGGAAACTACTACTGGTCTTGCAGGGAACGATCAAAGCGTAGACTGTTTGAGACAATACTCCCATGGAGGAAAGTGCGGATGGTGACTGTTGTATTCAATCCCGATGCAATTTCTGTGTTTCATCAACCCTCTGATAGTAGACAGATTACAGAATGCCGCCAGATGTGCATCGGAAACTACTACTACTCTTCCAGGGAACGATCAAAGCGTAGACTGTTTGAGCCATACCTCCCGTGGAGGGAAGTGCGCATGGTGACTGTTGTATTCAATCCCGATGCAATTTCTGTGTTTCATCAACACTCTGATATTCCACAGATTACAGAATGCCTCTAGGTGTGCATCGGAAACTACTACTGGACTTCCAGGGAACGATCAAAGCGTAGACTGTTTGGGACATTACTCCCATTAAGGAAAGTTCGCATGGTGACTGTTGTATTCAATCCGGATGCAATTTCTGTGTTTCATCAACACTCTGAATGTCCACAGATTACAGAATGCCTCCAGATGTGCATCGGAAACTACTACTGGTCTTCCAGGGAACGATCAAAGCGTAGACTGTTTGAGACATTACTTTTATGGAGGAATGTGCGCATGGTGACTGTTGTATTCAATCCCGATGCAATTTCTGTGTTTCATCAACACTCTGATAGTCCACAGATTACACAATGCCTCCAGATGTGCATCGGAAACTGCTACAGGTCTTCCAGGGAACGATCAATGCGTAAACTCTTTGAAACATTACTCCCATGGAGGAAAGTGCGCATGGTGACTGTTGCGTTCAATCCCGATGCAATAACTGTGTTTCATCAACACTCTGATAGTCCACAGGTTACAGAATGCCTCCAGATGTTCATCGGAAACCACTACTGGTCTTCCAGGGAACGATCAAAGCGTAGACTGTTTAAGAATTTACTTTTAAGGAGGAAAGTGCGGATGGTGACTGTTGTATTCAATCCCTATGCAATTTCTGTGTTTCATCAACACTCCGATAGTCCACAGATTACAGAATACCTCCAGATGTGCAATTGAAACTTTTACTGGTCTTCCAGGTAACGATCAAAGCGTAGACTGTTTGAGAATTACTCCCATGGAGGAAAGTGCGCATGGTGACTGTGGTATTCAATCCCGATGCAATTTCTGTGTTTCATCAACACTCTGATACTCCTCATATTACAGAATGCCTCCAAATGTGCATCGGAACCTACTACTGGTCTTCCAGGGAACGATCGAAGCGTAGACTGAGACATTACTCCCATGGAGAAAAGTGCGCATGGTGACTGTTGTATTCAGTCCCGATGCAATTTCTGTGTTTCATCAACACTCTGATAGTCCACAGATTACAGAATGCCTCCAGATGTGTTTTGGGAACTACTACTGCACTTCCAGGAAACGATCAAAGCGTAGACTGTTTGAGACATTACTTTTATGGAGGAATGTGCGCATGGTGACTGTTGTATTCAATCTCGATGCATTTTCTGTGTTTCATCAACACTCTGATAGTCCACAGATTACAGAATGCCACGAGATGTGCATCGGAAACTAGTACTGGTCTTGCAGGGAACGATCAAAGCGTAGACTGTTTGAGACAATACTCCCATGGAGGAAAGTGCGGATGGTGACTGTTGTATTCAATCCCGATGCAATTTCTGTGTTTCATCAACACTCTGATAGTAGACAGGTTACAGAATGCCGCCAGATGTGCATCGGAAACTACTACTACTCTTCCAGGGAACGATCAAAGCGTAGACTGTTTGAGCCATACCTCCCGTGGAGGGAAGTGCGCATGGTGATTGTTGTATTCAATCCCGATGCAATTTCTGTGTTTCATCAACACTCTGATATTCCACAGATTACAGAATGCCTCTAGGTGTGCATCGGAAACTACTACTGGACTTCCAGGGAACGATCAAAGCGTAGACTGTTTGGGACATTACTCCCATTAAGGAAAGTTCGCATGGTGACTGTTGTATTCAATCCGGATGCAATTTCTGTGTTTCATCAACACTCTGAAGGTCCACAGACTACAGAATGCCTCCAGATGTGCATCGGAAACTACTACTGGTCTTCCAGGGAACGATCAAAGCGTAGACTGTTTGAGACATTACTTTTATGGAGGAATGTGCGCATGGTGACTGTTGTATTCAATCCCGATGCAATTTCTGTGTTTCATCAACACTCTGATAGTCCACAGGTTACAGAATGCCTCCAGATGTTCATCGGAAACCACTACTGGTCTTCCAGGGAACGATCAAAGCGTAGACTGTTTAAGACTTTACTTTTATGGAGGAAAGTGCGGATGGTGACTGTTGTATTCAATCCCTATGCTATTTCTGTGTTTCATCAACACTCTGATAGTGCACAGATTACAGAATGCCACCAGATGTGCATCGGAAACTACTACTACTCATCCATGGAACGATCAAAGCGTAGACTGTTTGAGACATACCTCCCGTGGAGGAAAGTGCGCATGGTGTCTGTTGTATTCAATCGCGATGCAATTTCTGTGTTTCATCAACACTCTAATAGGCCACAGATTACAGAAAGCCCCCAGATGTGCATCGGAAACTACTCCTGGTCTTCCAGGGAACGATCAAAGCGAAGCCTGTTAGAGACATTACTCCCATGGAGGAAAGTGCGCATGGTGACTGTTGTATTCAATCCCGATGCAATTTCTGTGTTTCATCAACACTCTGATAGTCCACAGATTACAGAATGCCGCCAGCTGTTTAACGGAAACTACTACTGGTCTTATGGGAACGATCAAAGCGTTGACTGTTTGAGACATTACTACCGTGAAGGAAAGTGCGCGTGGTGACTGTTGTATTCATTCCCGATGCAATTTCTGTGTTTCATCAACACTCTGATAGTCCACAGATTACAGAATGCCTCCAGATGTTCATCGGAAACTACTACTGGTCTTCCAGGAACGATCAAAGCGTAAACTGTTTGAGACATTACTCCCTTTGAGGAAACTACGCATGGAGACTGTTGTATTCAATCCCGATGCAATTTCTGTGTTTCATCAACACTCTGATAGTCCACAGTGTACTGAAAGCCTCCAGATGTGTATAGGAAACTACTACTGGTCTTCTGGGGAACGATCAAAGCGTAGACTGTTAGAAACATTACTCCCATGGAGGAAAGTGCGCATGGTGACTGTTGTATTGAATCCCGATGCAATTACTATGTTTCATCAACACTCTGATAGTCTACACATTACAGAATGCCACCAGATGTGCATCGGAAACTACTACTGGTCTTCCAGGGAACGATCGAAGCGTAGATTGTTTGAGACATTTCTCCCGTGGAGGAAAGTGCGCATGGTGACTGTTGTATTCAATCCGGATGCAATTTCTGTGTTTCATCAACACTCTGATAGTCCACATTTTACAGAATGCCTCCAGATGTGCATCGGAAACTACTACTGGTCTTCCAGGGAACGATCAAACCGTAGCCTGAGACATTACTCCCATGGAGGAAAGTGCGCATGGTGACTGTTGTATTGAATCCCGATGCAATTTCTGTGTTTCATCAACACTCTGATACGCCACAGAATACAGAATGCCTCCAGATGTTAATCGGAAACTACTACTGGCCTTCCAGGGAACGATCTAAGCATAGAGTGTTTGAGAATTACTCCCATGGAGGAAAGTGCGCATGGTGACTGTTGTATTCAATCCCGATGCAATTTCTGTGTTTCATCAACACTCTAATAGGCCACAGATTACAGAAAGCCTCCAGATGTGCATCGGAAACTACTCCTGGTCTTCCAGGGAACGATCAAAGCGAAGCCTGTTACAGACATTACTCCCATGGAGGAAAGTGCGCATGGTGACTGTTGTATTCAATCCCGATGCAATTTCTGTGTTTCATCAACACTCTGATAGTCCACAGATTACAGAATGCCGCCAGCTGTTTAACGGAAACTACTACTGGTCTTATGGGAACGATCAAAGCGTTGACTGTTTGAGACATTACTACCGTGAAGGAAAGTGCGCGTGGTGACTGTTGTATTCATTCCCGATGCAATTTCTGTGTTTCATCAACACTCTGATAGTCCACAGATTACAGAATGCCTCCAGATGTTCATCGGAAACTACTACTGGTCTTCCAGGAACGATCAAAGCGTAAACTGTTTGAGACATTACTCCCTTTGAGGAAACTACGCATGGAGACTGTTGTATTCAATCCCGATGCAATTTCTGTGTTTCATCAACACTCTGATAGTCCACAGTGTACTGAAAGCCTCCAGATGTGTATAGGAAACTACTACTGGTCTTCTGGGGAACGATCAAAGCGTAGACTGTTAGAGACATTTCACCTATGGAGGAAAGTGCGCATGGTGACTGTTGTATTGAATCCCGATGCTATTACTGTGTTGCATCAACACTCTGATAGTCTACACATTACAGAATGCCACCAGATGTGCATCGGAAACTACTACTGGTCTTCCAGGGAACGATCAAAGCGTAGATTGTTTGAGACATTTCTCCCGTGGAGGAAAGTGCGCATGGTTACTGTTGTATTCAATCCGGATACAATTTCTGTGTTTCATCAACACTCTGATAGTCCACATTCTACAGAATGCCTCCAGATGTGCATTGGAAACTACTACTGGTCTTCCAGGGAACGATCAAAGCGTACACTGTTTGAGACATTACTCCTAAGGAGGAAAGTGCGCATGGTGACTGTAGTATTGAATCCCGATGCAATTTCTGTGTTTCATCAACACTCTGATACTCCACAGAATACAGAATGCCTCCAGATGTTAATCGGAAACTACTACTGGTCTTCCAGAGAACGCTCAAAGCGTAGACTGTTAGAGACATTACTGCCATGAACGAAAGTGCGCATGGCGACTGTTGTATTCAATCCCGATGCAATTACTGTGTTTCATCAACACTCTGATAGTCTACACATTACAGAATGCCACCAGATGTGCATCGGAAACTACTACTGGTCTTCCAGGGAACGATCAAAGCGTAGATTGTTTGAGACATTACTCCCGTGGAGGAAAATGCGCATGGTGACTCTTGTATTCAATCCCTTATCATTTAGCTACAAAATAGCAGGTCAGCAACTGGAAGCAGTTATTTCCATAAATTATCATGGAGTACGCATTGGGAGTGATTTAAAATGGAATGATCATATAAAGTTGATCGTCGGTAAAGCAGATGCCAGACTGAGATTCATTGGAAGAATCCTAAGGAAATGCAATCCGACAACAAAGGAAGTAGGTTACAGTACGCTTGTTCGCCCAATGCTTGAATACTGCTCAGCAGTGTGGGATCCGCACCAGGTAGGGTTGATAGAAGAGATAGAGAAGATCCAACGGAGAGCAGCGCGCTTCGTTACAGGATCATTTAGTAACTGCGAAAGCGTTACGGAGATGATAGATAAACTCCAGTGGAAGACTCTGCAGGAGAGACGCTCAGTAGCTCGGTACGGGCTTTTGTTGAAGTTTCGAGAACATACCTTCACCGAAGAGTCAAGCAGTATATTGCTCCCTCCTACGTATATCTCGCGAAGAGACAATGAGGATAAAATCAGAGAGATTAGAGCCCACACAGAAGCATACCGACAATCCTTCTTTCCACGTACAATACGAGACTGGAATAGAAGGGAGAACCGATAGAGGTACTCAGGGTACCCTCCGCAACACACCGTCAGGTGGCTTGCGGAGTACGGATGTAGATGTAGATGTAGATGTAGATGCAAATTCTGTGTTTCATCAACACTCTGATAGTCCACAGATTTCAGAATGCCTCCAGATGTGCATCGGAAACTACTACAGGTCTTCCAGGGAAAGATCAATGCGTAGATTGTTTGAGACATTTCTCCCGTGGAGGAAAGAGCGCATGGTGACTGTTGTATTCATTAGCGATGCAATTTCTGTGTTTCATCAACACTCTGATAGTCCACAGATTACAGAATGCCACCAGATGTGCATCGTAAACTACTACTGGTCTCCCAGGGAACGAGCAAAGCGTAAACTGTTTGAGACATACCTCCCGTGGAGGAAAGTGCGCATGGTGACTGTTGTATTCAATCCCGATGCAGTTTCTGTGATTCATCAACACTCTGATAGTCCACAGATTACAGAATGCCTCCAGATGTTCATCGGAAACTACTATTGGTCTTCCAGGTAACGATCAAAGGGTAGACGGTTTGAGAAATTACTTTTATGGAGGAATGTGCGCATGGTGACTGTTGTATTCAATCCCGATGCAATTTCTGTGTTTCATCATCACTCTAGTAGTCCACAGATTACAGAATGCCTCCAGATGTGCATCGGAAACTACTACTGGTCTTACATCGAACGATCAAAGCATAGACTGTTTGAGGATTACTCCCATGGAGGAAAGTGCGCATGGTGACTGTTGTATTCAATCCCGATGCAATTTCTATGTTTCATCAACACTCTGATAGTCCACAGATTACAGAATGCCTCCAGATGTTCATCGGAAACTACTATTGGTCTTCCAGGTAACGATCAAAGGGTAGACTGTTTGAGACATTACTTTTATGGAAGAAAGTGCGCATGGTGACTGTTGTATTCAATCCCGATGCAATTTCTGTGTTTCATCAACACTCTGATAGTCCACAGATTACAGAATGAAACCTGATGTGCATCGGAATCTATTACTGGTCTTACAGGGAACGATCAAAACATAGACTGTTTGAGAATTACTCCCATGGAGGAAAGTGCGCATGGTGACTGTTGTATTCAATCCCGATGCAATTTCTGTGTCTCATCAACCCTCTGATAGTCCACAGATTACAGAAAGCCCCCAGATGTGCATCGTAAACTACTACTGGTCTTCCAGGGAACGATCAAAGCGTAGATTGTTTGAGACATTTCTCCCGTGGAGGAAAGAGCGCATGGTGACTGTTGTATTCATTAGCGATGCAATTTCTGTGTTTCATCAACACTCTGATAGTCCACAGATTACAGAATGCCACCAGATGTGCATCGTAAACTACTACTGGTCTCCCAGGGAACGAGCAAAGCGTAGACTGTTAGAAACATTACTCCCATGGAGGAAAGTGCCCATGGTGACTGTTGTATTGAATCCCGATGCAATTACTGTGTTTCATCAACACTCTGATAGTCTACACATTACAGAATGCTACGAGATGTGCAACGGTAACTACTACTGGTCTTCCAGTGAACGATCAAAGCGTAGACTGTTTGAGACATTACTTTTATGGAGGAATGTGCGCATGGTGACTGTTGTATTCAATCCCGACGCAATTTCTGTGTTTCATCAACACTCTGATAATCCACAGATTACAGAATGCCACCAGATGTGCATCGGAAACTACTACTGGTCTTCCAGGTAACGATCAAAGCGTAGACTGTTTGAGAATTACTCCCATGGAGGAAAGTGCGCATGGTGACTGTGGTATTCAATCCCGATGCAATTTCTGTGTTTCATCAACACTCTGATACTCCACATATTACAGAATGCCTAAAAATGTGCATCGGAACCTACTACTGGTCTTCCAGGGAACGATCGAAGCGTAGACTGAGACATTACTCCCATGGAGAAAAGTGCGCATGGTGACTGTTGTATTCAGTCCCGATGCAATTTCTGTGTTTCATCAACACTCTGATAGTCCACAGATTACAGAATGCCTCCAGATGTGCTTTGGGAACTACTACTGCACTTCCAGGAAACGATCAAAGCGTAGACTGTTTGAGACATTACTTTTATGGAGGAATGTGCGCATGGTAACTGTTGTATTCAATCCCGATGCATTTTCTGTGTTTCATCAACACTCTGATAGTCCACAGATTACAGAATGCCACGAGATGTGCATCGGAAACTACTACTGGTCTTGCAGGGAACGATCAAAGCGTAGACTGTTTGAGACAATACTCCCATGGAGGAAAGTGCGGATGGTGACTGTTGTATTCAATCCCGATGCAATTTCTGTGTTTCACCAACACTCTGATATTCCACAGATTACAGAATGCCTCTAGGTGTGCATCGGAAACTACTACTGGACTTCCAGGGAACGATCAAAGCGTATTCTGTTTGGGACATTACTCCCATTAAGGAAAGTTCGCATGGTGACTGTTGTATTCAATCCGGATGCAATTTCTGTGTTTCATCAACACTCCGAAGGTCCACAGATTACAGAATGCCTCCAGATGTGCATCGGAAACTACTACTGGTCTTCCAGGGAACGATCAAAGCGTAGACTGTTTGAGACATTACTTTTATGGAGGAATGTGCGCATGGTGACTGTTGTATTCAATCCCGATGCAATTTCTGTGTTTCATCAACACTCTGATAGTCCACAGATTACAGAATGCCTCCAGATGTGCATCGGAAACTGCTACAGGTCTTCCAGGGAACGATCAATGCGTAAACTCTTTGAAACATTACTCCCATGGAGGAAAGTGCGCATGGTGACTGTTGCGTTCAATCCCGATGCAATAACTGTGTTTCATCAACACTCTGATAGTCCACAGGTTACAGAATGCCTCCAGATGTTCATCGGAAACCACTACTGGTCTTCCAGGGAACGATCAAAGCGTAGACTGTTTAAGACTTTACTTTTATGGAGGAAAGTGCGGATGGTGACTGTTGTATTCAATCCCTATGCAATTTCTGTGTTTCATCAACACTCCGATAGTCCACAGATTACAGAATACCTCCAGATGTGCAATTGAAACTTTTACTGGTCATCCAGGGAACGATCAAAGCGTAGACTGTTTGAGACATTACTCCCATGGAGGAAACTGCGCATGGAGACTGTTGTATTCAATCTCGATGCAATTTGTGTGTTTCATCAACACTCTGATAGTCCACAGGGTACAGAAATACTCCAGATGTGCATCGGAAACTACTACTGGTCTTCCAGGGAACAATAAAAGCGTAGACTGTTAGAAACATTACTCCCATGGAGGAAAGTGCCGATGGTGACTGTTGTATTCAATCCCGATGCAATTACTGTGTTTCATCAACACTCTGATAGTCTACACATTACAGAATGCTACGAGATGTGCAACGGTAACTACTACTGGTCTTCCAGTGAACGATCAAAGCGTAGACTGTTTGAGACATTACTTTTATGGAGGAATGTGCGCATGGTGACTGTTGTATTCAATCCCGATGCATTTTCTGTGTTTCATCAACACTCTGATAGTCCACAGATTACAGAATGCCACGAGATGTGCATCGGAAACTATTACTGGTCTTGCAGGGAACGATCAAAGCGTAGACTGTTTGAGACAATACTCCCATGGAGGAAAGTGCGGATGGTGACTGTTGTATTCAATCCCGATGCAATTTCTGTGTTTCATCAACCCTCTGATAGTAGACAGATTACAGAATGCCGCCAGATGTGCATCGGAAACTACCACTACTCTTCCAGGGAACGATCAAAGCGTAGACTGTTTGAGCCATACCTCCCGTGGAGGGAAGTGCGCATGGTGACTGTTGTATTCAATCCCGATGCAATTTCTGTGTTTCATCAACACTCTGATATTCCACAGATTACAGAATGCCTCTAGGTGTGCATCGGAAACTACTACTGGACTTCCAGGGAACGATCAAAGCGTAGACTGTTTGGGACATTACTCCCATTAAGGAAAGTTCGCATGGTGACTGTTGTATTCAATCCGGATGCAATTTCTGTGTTTCGTCAACACTCTGAAGGTCCACAGATTACAGAATGCCTCCAGATGTGCATCGG
This sequence comes from Schistocerca gregaria, assembly GCF_023897955.1. NCBI lineage: Eukaryota > Metazoa > Arthropoda > Insecta > Orthoptera > Acrididae > Schistocerca > Schistocerca gregaria. Next base: position 20,531,363 of record NW_026061710.1, read on the forward strand.
AAACTACTACTGGTCTTCCAGGGAACGATCAAAACGTAGACTGTTTGAGACATTACTTTTATGGAGGAATGTGCGCATGGTGACTGTTGTATTCAATCCCGATGCAATTTCTGTGTTTCATCAACACTCTGATAGTCCACAGATTACAGAATGCCTCCAGATGTGAATCGGAAACTGCTACAGGTCTTCCAGGGAACGATCAATGCGTAAACTCTTTGAAACATTACTCCCATGGAGGAAAGTGCGCATGGTGACTGTTGCGTTCAATCCCGATGCAGTAACTGTGTTTCATCAACACTCTGATAGTCCACAGGTTACAGAATGCCTCCAGATGTACATCGGAAACCACTACTGGTCTTCCAGGGAACGATCAAAGCGTAGACTGTTTAAGACTTTACTTTTAAGGAGGAAAGTGCGGATGGTGACTGTTGTATTCAATCCCTATGCAATTTCTGTGTTTCATCAACACTCCGATAGTCCACAGATTACAGAATACCTCCAGATGTGCAATTGAAACTTTTACTGGTCTTCCAGGTAACGATCAAAGCGTAGACTGTTTGAGAATTACTCCCATGGAGGAAAGTGCGCATGGTGACTGTGGTATTCAATCCCGATGCAATTTCTGTGTTTCATCAACACTCTGATACTCCTCATATTACAGAATGCCTCCAAATGTGCATCGGAACCTACTACTGGTCTTCCAGGGAACGATCGAAGCGTAGACTGAGACATTACTCCCATGGAGAAAAGTGCGCATGGTGACTGTTGTATTCAGTCCCGATGCAATTTCTGTGTTTCATCAACACTCTGATAGTCCACAGATTACAGAATGCCTCCAGATGTGTTTTGGGAACTACTACTGCACTTCCAGGAAACGATCAAAGCGTAGACTGTTTGAGACATTACTTTTATGGAGGAATGTGCGCATGGTGACTGTTGTATTCAATCTCGATGCATTTTCTGTGTTTCATCAACACTCTGATAGTCCACAGATTACAGAATGCCACGAGATGTGCATCGGAAACTACTACTGGTCTTGCAGGGAACGATCAAAGCGTAGACTGTTTGAGACAATACTCCCATGGAGGAAAGTGCGGATGGTGACTGTTGTATTCAATCCCGATGCAATTTCTGTGTTTCATCAACACTCTGATAGTAGACAGGTTACAGAATGCCGCCAGATGTGCATCGGAAACTACTACTACTCTTCCAGGGAACGATCAAAGCGTAGACTGTTTGAGCCATACCTCCCGTGGAGGGAAGTGCGCATGGTGATTGTTGTATTCAATCCCGATGCAATTTCTGTGTTTCATCAACACTCTGATATTCCACAGATTACAGAATGCCTCTAGGTGTGCATCGGAAACTACTACTGGACTTCCAGGGAACGATCAAAGCGTAGACTGTTTGGGACATTGCTCCCATTAAGGAAAGTTCGCATGGTGACTGTTGTATTCAATCCGGATGCAATTTCTGTGTTTCATCAACACTCTGAAGGTCCACAGACTACAGAATGCCTCCAGATGTGCATCGGAAACTACTACTGGTCTTCCAGGGAACGATCAAAGCGTAGACTGTTTGAGACATTACTTTTATGGAGGAATGTGCGCATGGTGACTGTTGTATTCAATCCCGATGCAATTTCTGTGTTTCATCAACACTCTGATAGTCCACAGGTTACAGAATGCCTCCAGATGTTCATCGGAAACCACTACTGGTCTTCCAGGGAACGATCAAATCGTAGACTGTTTAAGACTTTACTTTTATGGAGGAAAGTGCGGATGGTGACTGTTGTATTCAATCCCTATGCTATTTCTGTGTTTCATCAACACTCTGATAGTGCACAGATTACAGAATGCCACCAGATGTGCATCGGAAACTACTACTACTCATCCATGGAACGATCAAAGCGTAGACTGTTTGAGACATACATCCCGTGGAGGAAAGTGCGCATGGTGTCTGTTGTATTCAATCCCGATGCAATTTCTGTGTTTCATCAACACTCTAATAGGCCACAGATTACAGAAAGCCCCCAGATGTGCATCGGAAACTACTCCTGGTCTTCCAGGGAACGATCAAAGCGAAGCCTGTTAGAGACATTACTCCCATGGAGGAAAGTGCGCATGGTGACTGTTGTATTCAATCCCGATGCAATTTCTGTGTTTCATCAACACTCTGATAGTCCACAGATTACAGAATGCCGCCAGCTGTTTAACGGAAACTACTACTGGTCTTATGGGAACGATCAAAGCGTTGACTGTTTGAGACATTACTACCGTGAAGGAAAGTGCGCGTGGTGACTGTTGTATTCATTCCCGATGCAATTTCTGTGTTTCATCAACACTCTGATAGTCCACAGATTACAGAATGCCTCCAGATGTTCATCGGAAACTACTACTGGTCTTCCAGGAACGATCAAAGCGTAAACTGTTTGAGACATTACTCCCTTTGAGGAAACTACGCATGGAGACTGTTGTATTCAATCCCGATGCAATTTCTGTGTTTCATCAACACTCTGATAGTCCACAGTGTACTGAAAGCCTCCAGATGTGTATAGGAAACTACTACTGGTCTTCTGGGGAACGATCAAAGCGTAGACTGTTAGAAACATTACTCCCATGGAGGAAAGTGCGCATGGTGACTGTTGTATTCAATCCCGATGCAATTACTATGTTTCATCAACACTCTGATAGTCTACACATTACAGAATGCCACCAGATGTGCATCAGAAACTACTACTGGTCTTCCAGGGAACGATCGAAGCGTAGATTGTTTGAGACATTTCTCCCGTGGAGGAAAGTGCGCATGGTGACTGTTGTATTCAATCCGGATGCAATTTCTGTGTTTCATCAACACTCTGATAGTCCACATTTTACAGAATGCCTCCAGATGTGCATCGGAAACTACTACTGGTCTTCCAGGGAACGATCAAACCATAGACTGAGACATTACTCCCATGGAGGAAAGTGCGCATGGTGACTGTTGTATTGAATCCCGATGCAATTTCTGTGTTTCATCAACACTCTGATACGCCACAGAATACAGAATGCCTCCAGATGTTAATCGGAAACTACTACTGGCCTTCCAGGGAACGATCAAAGCATAGAGTGTTTGAGAATTACTCCCATGGAGGAAAGTGCGCATGGTGACTGTTGTATTCAATCCCGATGCAATTTCTGTGTTTCATCAACACTCTAATAGGCCACAGATTACAGAAAGCCTCCAGATGTGCATCGGAAACTACTCCTGGTCTTCCAGGGAACGATCAAAGCGAAGCCTGTTACAGACATTACTCCCATGAAGGAAAGTGCGCAAGGTGACTGTTGTATTCAATCCCGATGCAATTTCTGTGTTTCATCAACACTCTGATAGTCCACAGATTACAGAATGTCGCCAGCTGTTTAACGGAAACTACTACTGGTCTTATGGGAACGATCAAAGCGTTGACTGTTTGAGACATTACTACCGTGAAGGAAAGTGCGCGTGGTGACTGTTGTATTCATTCCCGATGCAATTTCTGTGTTTCATCAACACTCTGATAGTCCACAGATTACAGAATGCCTCCAGATGTTCATCGGAAACTACTACTGGTCTTCCAGGAACGATCAAAGCGTAAACTGTTTGAGACATTACTCCCTTTGAGGAAACTACGCTTGGAGACTGTTGTATTCAATCCCGATGCAATTTCTGTGTTTCATCAACACTCTGATAGTCCACAGTGTACTGAAAGCCTCCAGATGTGTATAGGAAACTACTACTGGTCTTCTGGGGAACGATCAAAGCGTAGACTGTTAGAGACATTACTCCTATGGAGGAAAGTGCGCATGGTGACTGTTGTATTGAATCCCGATGCTATTACTGTGTTGCATCAACACTCTGATAGTCTACACATTACAGAATGCCACCAGATGTGCATCGGAAACTACTACTGGTCTTCCAGGGAACGATCAAAGCGTAGATTGTTTGAGACATTTCTCCCGTGGAGGAAAGTGCGCATGGTTACTGTTGTATTCAATCCGGATACAATTACTGTGTTTCATCAACACTCTGATAGTCCACATTCTACAGAATGCCTCCAGATGTGCATTGGAAACTACTACTGGTCTTCCAGGGAACGATCAAAGCGTACACTGTTTGAGACATTACTCCCAAGGAGGAAAGTGCGCATGGTGACTGTAGTATTGAATCCCGATGCAATTTCTGTGTTTCATCAACACTCTGATACTCCACAGAATACAGAATGCCTCCAGATGTTAATCGGAAACTACTACTGGTCTTCCAGAGAACGCTCAAAGCGTAGACTGTTAGAGACATTACTGCCATGAACGAAAGTGCGCATGGCGACTGTTGTATTCAATCCCGATGCAATTACTGTGTTTCATCAACACTCTGATAGTCTACACATTACAGAATGCCACCAGATGTGCATCGGACACTACTACTGGTCTTCCAGGGAACGATCAAAGCGTAGATTGTTTGAGACATTACTCCCGTGGAGGAAAATGCGCATGGTGACTCTTGTATTCAATCCCTTATCATTTAGCTACAAAATAGCAGGTCAGCAACTGGAAGCAGTTATTTCCATAAATTATCTGGGAGTACGCATTGGGAGTGATTTAAAATGGAATGATCATATAAAGTTGATCGTCGGTAAAGCAGATGCCAGACTGAGATTCATTGGAAGAATCCTAAGGAAATGCAATCCGACAACAAAGGAAGTAGGTTACAGTACGCCTGTTCGCCCAATGCTTGAATACTGCTCAGCAGTGTGGGATCCGCACCAGGTAGGGTTGATAGAAGAGATAGAGAAGATCCAACGGAGAGCAGCGCGCTTCGTTACAGGATCATTTAGTAACTGCGAAAGCGTTACGGAGATGATAGATAAACTCCAGTGGAAGACTCTGCAGGAGAGACGCTCAGTAGCTCGGTACGGGCTTTTGTTGAAGTTTCGAGAACATACCTTCACCGAAGAGTCAAGCAGTATATTGCTCCCTCCTACGTATATCTCGCGAAGAGACCATGAGGATAAAATCAGAGAGATTAGAGCCCACACAGAAGCATACCGACAATCCTTCTTTCCACGTACAATACGAGACTGGAATAGAAGGGAGAACCGATAGAGGTACTCAGGGTACCCTCCGCCACACACCGTCAGGTGGCTTGCGGAGTACGGATGTAGATGTAGATGTAGATGTAGATGCAAATTCTGTGTTTCATCAACACTCTGATAGTCCACAGATTTCAGAATGCCTCCAGATGTGCATCGGAAACTACTACAGGTCTTCCAGGGAAAGATCAATGCGTAGATTGTTTGAGACATTTCTCCCGTGGAGGAAAGAGCGCATGGTGACTGTTGTATTCATTAGCGATGCAATTTCTGTGTTTCATCAACACTCTGATAGTCCACAGATTACAGAATGCCACCAGATGTGCATCGTAAACTACTACTGGTCTCCCATTGAACGAGCAAAGCGTAAACTGTTTGAGACATACCTCCCGTGGAGGAAAGTGCGCATGGTGACTGTTGTATTCAATCCCGATGCAGTTTCTGTGATTCATCAACACTCTGATAGTCCACAGATTACAGAATGCCTCCAGATGTTCATCGGAAACTACTATTGGTCTTCCAGGTAACGATCAAAAGGTAGACGGTTTGAGAAATTACTTTTATGGAGGAATGTGCGCATGGTGACTGTTGTATTCAATCCCGATGCAATTTCTGTGTTTCATCATCACTCTAGTAGTCCACAGATTACAGAATGCCTCCAGATGTGCATCGGAAACTACTACTGGTCTTACATCGAACGATCAAAGCATAGACTGTTTGAGGATTACTCCCATGGAGGAAAGTGCGCATGGTGACTGTTGTATTCAATCCCGATGCAATTTCTATGTTTCATCAACACTCTGATAGTCCACAGATTACAGAATGCCTCCAGATGTTCATCGGAAACTACTATTGGTCTTCCAGGTAACGATCAAAGGGTAGACTGTTTGAGACATTACTTTTATGGAAGAAAGTGCGCATGGTGACTGTTGTATTCAATCCCGATGCAATTTCTGTGTTTCATCAACACTCTGATAGTCCACAGAATACAGAATGCCACCAGATGTGCATCGGAATCTATTACTGGTCTTACAGGGAACGATCAAAACATAGACTGTTTGAGAATTACTCCCATGGAGGAAAGTGCGCATGGTGACTGTTGTATACAATCCCGATGCAATTTCTGTGTCTCATCAACACTCTGATAGTCCACAGATTACAGAAAGCCCCCAGATGTGCATCGTAAACTACTTCTGGTCTTCCAGGGAACGATCAAAGCGTAGATTGTTTGAGACATTTCTCCCGTGGAGGAAAGAGCGCATGGTGACTGTTGTATTCATTAGCGATGCAATTTCTGTGTTTCATCAACACTCTGATAGTCCACAGATTACAGAATGCCACCAGATGTGCATCGTAAACTACTACTGGTCTCCCAGGGAACGAGCAAAGCGTAAACTGTTTGAGACATACCTCCCGTGGAGGAAAGTGCGCATGGTGACTGTTGTATTCAATCCCGATGCAGTTTCTGTGATTCATCAACACTCTGATAGTCCACAGATTACAGAATGCCTCCAGATGTGCATCGGAAACTGCTACAGGTCTTCCAGGGAACGATCAATGCGTAAACTCTTTGAAACATTACTCCCATGGAGGAAAGTGCGCATGGTGACTGTTGTGTTCAATCCCGATGCAATTTCTGTGTTTCATCAACACTCTGATAGTCCACAGATTACAGAATGCCCCCAGATGTGCAATTGAAACTACTACTGGTCTTCCAGGGAACGATCAAAGCGTAGACTGTTTGAGACATTACTCCCATGGAGGAAACTGCGCTTGGAGACTGTTGTATTCAATCCCGATGCAATTTCTGTGTTTCATCAACTCTCTGATAGTCCACAGAGTACAGAAAGCCTATAGATGTGCATCGGAAACTACTACTGGTCTTCCAGGGAACGATCAAAGCGTAGACTGTTAGAGACATTACTCCCATGGAGGAAAGTGCGCATGGCGACTGTTGTATTCAATCCCGATGCAATAACTGTGTTTCATCAACACTCTGATAGTCCACAGATTACAGAATGCCTCCAGATGTTCATCGGAAACCACTACTGGTCTTCCAGGGAACGATCAAAGCGTAGACTGTTTGAGACATTACTTTTAAGAAGGAAAGTGCGGATGGTGACTCTTGTATTCAATCCCTATGCAATTTCTGTGTTTCATCAAGACTCTGATAGTTCACAGATTACAGAATGCCACCAGATGTGCATCGGAAACTACTACTACTCTTCCAGGGAACGATCAAAGCGTAGACTGTTTGAGACATACCTCCCGTGGAGGGAAGTGCGCATGGTGACTGTTGTATTCAATCCCGATGCAATTTCTGTGTTTCATCAACACTCTGATACTCCACAGTATACAGAATGCTTCCAGATGTGCATCGGAAACTACTACTGGTCTTCCAGGGAACGATCAAAGCGTAGACTGTTTGAGACATGACTCCCATGGAGGAAAGTGCGCATGGTGACTGTTGTATTCAATCCCGATGCAATTTCTGTGTTTCATCAACACTCTAATAGGCCACAGATTACAGAAAGCCTCCAGATGTGAATCGGAAACTACTCCTGGTCTTCCAGGGAACGATCAAAGCGAAGCCTGTTACAGACATTACTCCCATGGAGGAAAGTGCGCATGGTGACTGTTGTATTGAATCCCGATGCAATTTCTGTGTTTCATCAACACTCTGATACGCCACAGAATACAGAATGCCTCCAGATGTTAATCGGAAACCACTACTGGCCTTCCAGGGAACGATCAAAGCATAGAGTGTTTGAGAATTACTCCCATGGAGGAAAGTGCGCATGGTGACTGTTGTATTCAATCCCGATGCAATTTCTGTGTTTCATCAACACTCTAATAGGCCACAGATTACAGAAAGCCTCCAGATGTGCATCGGAAACTACTCCTGGTCTTCCAGGGAACGATCAAAGCGTAGCCTGTTACAGACATTACTCCCATGGAGGAAAGTGCGCATGGTGACTGTTGTATTGAATCCCGATGCAATTTCTGTGTTTCATCAACACTCTGATACGCCACAGAATACAGAATGCCTCCAGATGTTAATCGGAAACTACTACTGGCCTTCCAGGGAACGATCAAAGCATAGAGTGTTTGAGAATTACTCCCATGGAGGAAAGTGCGCATGGTGACTGTTGTATTGAATCCCGATGCAATTTCTGTGTTTCATCAACACTCTGATACGCCACAGAATACAGAATGCCTCCAGATGTTAATCGGAAACTACTACTGGCCTTCCAGGGAACGATCAAAGTATAGAGTGTTTGAGAATTACTCCCATGGAGGAAAGTGCGCATGGTGACTGTTGTATTCAATCCCGATGCAATTTCTGTGTTTCATCAACACTCTAATAGGCCACAGATTACAAGTAGCCTCCAGATGTGCATCGGAAACTACTCCTGGTCTTCCAGGGAACGATCAAAGCGAAGCCTGTTACAGACATTACTCCCATGGAGGAAAGTGCGCATGGTGACTGTTGTATTCAATCCCGATGCAATTTCTGTGTTTCATCAACACTCTGATAGTCCACAGATTACAGAATGCCGCCAGCTGTTTAACGGAAACTACTACTGGTCTTATGGGAACGATCAAAGCGTTGACTGTTTGAGACATTACTACCGTGAAGGAAAGTGCGCGTGGTGACTGTTGTATTCATTCCCGATGCAATTTCTGTGTTTCATCAACACTCTGATAGTCCACAGATTACAGAATGCCTCCAGATGTTCATCGGAAACTACTACTGGTCTTCCAGGAACGATCAAAGCGTAAACTGTTTGAGACATTACTCCCTTTGAGGAAACTACGCATGGAGACTGTTGTATTCAATCCCGATGCAATTTCTGTGTTTCATCAACACTCTGATAGTCCACAGTGTACTGAAAGCCTCCAGATGTGTATAGGAAACTACTACTGGTCTTCTGGGGAACGATCAAAGCGTAGACTGTTAGAGACATTACTCCTATGGAGGAAAGTGCGCATGGTGACTGTTGTATTGAATCCCGATGCTATTACTGTGTTGCATCAACACTCTGATAGTCTACACATTACAGAATGCCACCAGATGTGCATCGGAAACTACTACTGGTCTTCCAGGGAACGATCAAAGCGTAGATTGTTTGAGACATTTCTCCCGTGGAGGAAAGAGCGCATGGTGACTGTTGTATTCATTAGCGATGCAATTTCTGTGTTTCATCAACACTCTGATAGTCCACAGATTAAAGAATGCCACCAGATGTGCATCGTAAACTACTACTGGTCTCCCAGGGAACGAGCAAAGCGTAAACTGTTTGAGACATACCTCCCGTGGAGGAAAGTGCGCATGGTGACTGTTGTATTCAATCCCGATGCAGTTTCTGTGATTCATCAACACTCTGATAGTCCACAGATTACAGAATGCCTCCAGATGTGCATCGGAAACTGCTACAGGTCTTCCAGGGAACGATCAATGCGTAAACTCTTTGAAACATTACTCCCATGGAGGAAAGTGCGCATGGTGACTGTTGTGTTCAATCCCGATGCAATTTCTGTGTTTCATCAACACTCTGATAGTCCACAGATTACAGAATGCCCCCAGATGTGCAATTGAAACTACTACTGGTCTTCCAGGGAACGATCAAAGCGTAGACTGTTTGAGACATTACTCCCATGGAGGAAACTGCGCTTGGAGACTGTTGTATTCAATCCCGATGCAATTTCTGTGTTTCATCAACTCTCTGATAGTCCACAGAGTACAGAAAGCCTATAGATGTGCATCGGAAACTACTACTGGTCTTCCAGGGAACGATCAAAGCGTAGACTGTTAGAGACATTACTCCCATGGAGGAAAGTGCGCATGGCGACTGTTGTATTCAATCCCGATGCAATAACTGTGTTTCATCAACACTCTGATAGTCCACAGATTACAGAATGCCTCCAGATGTTCATCGGAAACCACTACTGGTCTTCCAGGGAACGATCAAAGCGTAGACTGTTTGAGACATTACTTTTAAGAAGGAAAGTGCGGATGGTGACTGTTGTATTCAATCCCTATGCAATTTCTGTGTTTCATCAAGACTCTGATAGTTCACAGATTACAGAATGCCACCAGATGTGCATCGGAAACTACTACTACTCTTCCAGGGAACGATCAAAGCGTAGACTGTTTGAGACATACCTCCCGTGGAGGGAAGTGCGCATGGTGACTGTTGTATTCAATCCCGATGCAATTTCTGTGTTTCATCAACACTCTGATACTCCACAGTATACAGAATGCTTCCAGATGTGCATCGGAAACTACTACTGGTCTTCCAGGGAACGATCAAAGCGTAGACTGTTTGAGACATGACTCCCATGGAGGAAAGTGCGCATGGTGACTGTTGTATTCAATCCCGATGCAATTTCTGTGTTTCATCAACACTCTAATAGGCCACAGATTACAGAAAGCCTCCAGATGTGAATCGGAAACTACTCCTGGTCTTCCAGGGAACGATCAAAGCGAAGCCTGTTACAGACATTACTCCCATGGAGGAAAGTGCGCATGGTGACTGTTGTATTGAATCCCGATGCAATTTCTGTGTTTCATCAACACTCTGATACGCCACAGAATACAGAATGCCTCCAGATGTTAATCGGAAACCACTACTGGCCTTCCAGGGAACGATCAAAGCATAGAGTGTTTGAGAATTACTCCCATGGAGGAAAGTGCGCATGGTGACTGTTGTATTCAATCCCGATGCAATTTCTGTGTTTCATCAACACTCTAATAGGCCACAGATTACAGAAAGCCTCCAGATGTGCATCGGAAACTACTCCTGGTCTTCCAGGGAACGATCAAAGCGTAGCCTGTTACAGACATTACTCCCATGGAGGAAAGTGCGCATGGTGACTGTTGTATTGAATCCCGATGCAATTTCTGTGTTTCATCAACACTCTGATACGCCACAGAATACAGAATGCCTCCAGATGTTAATCGGAAACTACTACTGGCCTTCCAGGGAACGATCAAAGCATAGAGTGTTTGAGAATTACTCCCATGGAGGAAAGTGCGCATGGTGACTGTTGTATTGAATCCCGATGCAATTTCTGTGTTTCATCAACACTCTGATACGCCACAGAATACAGAATGCCTCCAGATGTTAATCGGAAACTACTACTGGCCTTCCAGGGAACGATCAAAATATAGAGTGTTTGAGAATTACTCCCATGGAGGAAAGTGCGCATGGTGACTGTTGTATTCAATCCCGATGCAATTTCTGTGTTTCATCAACACTCTAATAGGCCACAGATTACAAGTAGCCTCCAGATGTGCATCGGAAACTACTCCTGGTCTTCCAGGGAACGATCAAAGCGAAGCCTGTTACAGACATTACTCCCATGGAGGAAAGTGCGCATGGTGACTGTTGTATTCAATCCCGATGCAATTTCTGTGTTTCATCAACACTCTGATAGTCCACAGATTACAGAATGCCGCCAGCTGTTTAACGGAAACTACTACTGGTCTTATGGGAACGATCAAAGCGTTGACTGTTTGAGACATTACTACCGTGAAGGAAAGTGCGCGTGGTGACTGTTGTATTCATTCCCGATGCAATTTCTGTGTTTCATCAACACTCTGATAGTCCACAGATTACAGAATGCCTCCAGATGTTCATCGGAAACTACTACTGGTCTTCCAGGAACGATCAAAGCGTAAACTGTTTGAGACATTACTCCCTTTGAGGAAACTACGCATGGAGGCTGTTGTATTCAATCCCGATGCAATTTCTGTGTTTCATCAACACTCTGATAGTCCACAGTGTACTGAAAGCCTCCAGATGTGTATAGGAAACTACTACTGGTCTTCTGGGGAACGATCAAAGCGTAGACTGTTAGAGACATTACTCCTATGGAGGAAAGTGCGCATGGTGACTGTTGTATTGAATCCCGATGCTATTACTGTGTTGCATCAACACTCTGATAGTCTACACATTACAGAATGCCACCAGATGTGCATCGGAAACTACTACTGGTCTTCCAGGGAACGATCAAAGCGTAGATTGTTTGAGACATTTCTCCCGTGGAGGAAAGTGCGCATGGTTACTGTTGTATTCAATCCGGATACAATTACTGTGTTTCATCAACACTCTGATAGTCCACATTCTACAGAATGCCTCCAGATGTGCATTGGAAACTACTACTGGTCTTCCAGGGAACGATCAAAGCGTACACTGTTTGAGACATTACTCCCAAGGAGGAAAGTGCGCATGGTGACTGTAGTATTGAATCCCGATGCAATTTCTGTGTTTCATCAACACTCTGATACTCCACAGAATACAGAATGCCTCCAGATGTTAATCGGAAACTACTACTGGTCTTCCAGAGAACGCTCAAAGCGTAGACTGTTAGAGACATTACTGCCATGAACGAAAGTGCGCATGGCGACTGTTGTATTCAATCCCGATGCAATTACTGTGTTTCATCAACACTCTGATAGTCTACACATTACAGAATGCCACCAGATGTGCATCGGACACTACTACTGGTCTTCCAGGGAACGATCAAAGCGTAGATTGTTTGAGACATTACTCCCGTGGAGGAAAATGCGCATGGTGACTCTTGTATTCAATCCCTTATCATTTAGCTACAAAATAGCAGGTCAGCAACTGGAAGCAGTTATTTCCATAAATTATCTGGGAGTACGCATTGGGAGTGATTTAAAATGGAATGATCATATAAAGTTGATCGTCGGTAAAGCAGATGCCAGACTGAGATTCATTGGAAGAATCCTAAGGAAATGCAATCCGACAACAAAGGAAGTAGGTTACAGTACGCTTGTTCGCCCAATGCTTGAATACTGCTCAGCAGTGTGGGATCCGCACCAGGTAGGGTTGATAGAAGAGATAGAGAAGATCCAACGGAGAGCAGCGCGCTTCGTTACAGGATCATTTAGTAACTGCGAAAGCGTTACGGAGATGATAGATAAACTCCAGTGGAAGACTCTGCAGGAGAGACGCTCAGTAGCTCGGTACGGGCTTTTGTTGAAGTTTCGAGAACATACCTTCACCGAAGAGTCAAGCAGTATATTGCTCCCTCCTACGTATATCTCGCGAAGAGACCATGAGGATAAAATCAGAGAGATTAGAGCCCACACAGAAGCATACCGACAATCCTTCTTTCCACGTACAATACGAGACTGGAATAGAAGGGAGAACCGATAGAGGTACTCAGGGTACCCTCCGCCACACACCGTCAGGTGGCTTGCGGAGTACGGATGTAGATGTAGATGTAGATGTAGATGCAAATTCTGTGTTTCATCAACATTCTGATAGTCCACAGATTTCAGAATGCCTCCAGATGTGCATCGGAAACTACTACAGGTCTTCCAGGGAAAGATCAATGCGTAGATTGTTTGAGACATTTCTCCCGTGGAGGAAAGAGCGCATGGTGACTGTTGTATTCATTAGCGATGCAATTTCTGTGTTTCATCAACACTCTGATAGTCCACAGATTACAGAATGCCACCAGATGTGCATCGTAAACTACTACTGGTCTCCCAGGGAACGAGCAAAGCGTAAACTGTTTGAGACATACCTCCCGTGGAGGAAAGTGCGCATGGTGACTGTTGTATTCAATCCCGATGCAGTTTCTGTGATTCATCAACACTCTGATAGTCCACAGATTACAGAATGCCTCCAGATGTTCATCGGAAACTACTATTGGTCTTCCAGGTAACGATCAAAGGGTAGACGGTTTGAGAAATTACTTTTATGGAGGAATGTGCGCATGGTGACTGTTGTATTCAATCCCGATGCAATTTCTGTGTTTCATCATCACTCTAGTAGTCCACAGATTACAGAATGCCTCCAGATGTGCATCGGAAACTACTACTGGTCTTACATCGAACGATCAAAGCATAGACTGTTTGAGGATTACTCCCATGGAGGAAAGTGCGCATGGTGACTGTTGTATTCAATCCCGATGCAATTTCTATGTTTCATCAACACGCTGATAGTCCACAGATTACAGAATGCCTCCAGATGTTCATCGGAAACTACTATTGGTCTTCCAGGTAACGATCAAAGGGTAGACTGTTTGAGACATTACTTTTATGGAAGAAAGTGCGCATGGTGACTGTTGTATTCAATCCCGATGCAATTTCTGTGTTTCATCAACACTCTGATAGTCCACAGATTACAGAATGCCACCTGATGTGCATCGGAATCTATTACTGGTCTTACAGGGAACGATCAAAACATAGACTGTTTGAGAATTACTCCCATGGAGGAAAGTGCGCATGGTGACTGTTTTATTCAATCCCGATGCAATTTCTGTGTCTCATCAACACTCTGATAGTCCACAGATTACAGAAAGCCCCCAGATGTGCATCGTAAACTACTACTGGTCTTCCAGGGAACGATCAAAGCGTAGATTGTTTGAGACATTTCTCCCGTGGAGGAAAGAGCGCATGGTGACTGTTGTATTCATTAGCGATGCAATTTCTGTGTTTCATCAACACTCTGATAGTCCACAGATTACAGAATGCCACCAGATGTGCATCGTAAACTACTACTGGTCTCCCAGGGAACGAGCAAAGCGTAAACTGTTTGAGACATACCTCCCGTGGAGGAAAGTGCGCATGGTGACTGTTGTATTCAATCCCGATGCAGTTTCTGTGATTCATCAACACTCTGATAGTCCACAGATTACAGAATGCCTCCAGATGTGCATCGGAAACTGCTACAGGTCTTCCAGGGAACGATCAATGCGTAAACTCTTTGAAACATTACTCCCATGGAGGAAAGTGCGCATGGTGACTCTTGTGTTCAATCCCGATGCAATTTCTGTGTTTCATCAACACTCTGATAGTCCACAGATTACAGAATGCCCCCAGATGTGCAATTGAAACTACTACTGGTCTTCCAGGGAACGATCAAAGCGTAGACTGTTTGAGACATTACTCCCATGGAGGAAACTGCGCTTGGAGACTGTTGTATTCAATCCCGATGCAATTTCTGTGTTTCATCAACTCTCTGATAGTCCACAGAGTACAGAAAGCCTATAGATGTGCATCGGAAACTACTACTGGTCTTCCAGGGAACGATCAAAGCGTAGACTGTTAGAGACATTACTCCCATGGAGGAAAGTGCGCATGGCGACTGTTGTATTCAATCCCGATGCAATAACTGTGTTTCATCAACACTCTGATAGTCCACAGATTACAGAATGCCTCCAGATGTTCATCGGAAACCACTACTGGTCTTCCAGGGAACGATCAAAGCGTAGACTGTTTGAGACATTACTTTTAAGAAGGAAAGTGCGGATGGTGACTGTTGTATTCAATCCCTATGCAATTTCTGTGTTTCATCAAGACTCTGATAGTTCACAGATTACAGAATGCCACCAGATGTGCATCGGAAACTACTACTACTCTTCCAGGGAACGATCAAAGCGTAGACTGTTTGAGACATACCTCCCGTGGAGGGAAGTGCGCATGGTGACTGTTGTATTCAATCCCGATGCAATTTCTGTGTTTCATCAACACTCTGATACTCTACAGTATACAGAATGCTTCCAGATGTGCATCGGAAACTACTACTGGTCTTCCAGGACACGATCAAAGCGTAGACTGTTTGAGACATGACTCCCATGGAGGAAAGTGCGCATGGTGACTGTTGTATTCAATCCCGATGCAATTTCTGTGTTTCATCAACACTCTGATAGTCCACAGATTACAGAAAGCTTCCAGGTGTGCATCGGAAACTACTACTGGTCTTACAGGGAACGTTCAAAGCGTAGACTGTTTGGGACATTACTCCCACGGAGGAAAGTGCGCATGGTGACTGTTGTATTCATCCCGATGCAATTTCTGTGTTTCATCAACACTCTGATAGTCCATAGATTACAGAATGCCTCCAGATGTGCATCGGAAACTACTACTGGTCTTCCAGGGAACGATCAAAGCGTAGACTGTTTGCGACTTACTACCGTAGAGGAAAGTGCGCGTGGTGACTGTTGTATTCATTCCCGATGCAATTTCTGTGTTTAATCAACACTCTGATAGTCCACAGATTACAGAATGCCTCCAGATGTTCATCGGAAACTACTACTGGTCTTCCAGGAACGATCAAAGCGTAAACTGTTTGAGACATTACTCCCATTGAGGAAACTGCGCATGGAGACTGTTGTATTCAATCCTGATGCAATTGCTGTGTTTCATCAACACTCTGATAGTCCACAGTGTACAGAAAGCCTCCAGATGTGTATAGGAAACTACTACTGGTCTTCTGGGGAACGATCAAAGCGTAGACTGTTAGAGACATTACTCCTATGGAGGAAAGTGCGCATGGTGACTGTTGTATTGAATCCCGATGCTATTACTGTGTTCCATCAACACTCCGATAGTCTACACATTACAGAATGCCACCAGATGTGCATCGGAAACTACTACTGGTCTTCCAGGGAACGATCAAAGCGTAGATTGTTTGAGACATTTCTCCCGTGGAGGAAAGTGCGCATGGTGACTGTTGTATTCAATCCCGATGCAATTTCTGTGTTTCATCAACACTCTGATAGTCAACATTTTACAGAATGCCTCCAGATGTGCATTGGAAACTACTACTGGTCTTCCAGGGAACGATCAAAGCATAGACTGTTTGAGACATTACTCCCAAGGAGGAAAGTGCGCATGGTGACTGTTGTATTGAATCCCGATGCAATTTCTGTGTTTCGTCAACACTTGATACTCCACAGAATACAGAATGCCTCCAGATGTTAATCGGAAACTACTACTGGTCTTCCAGGGAACGATCAAAACGTAGACTGTTAGAGACATTACTCCCATGGACGAAAGAGCGCATGGTGACTGTTGTATTCAATCCCGATGCAATTTCTGTATTTCATCATCACTCTGATAGTCCGCAGATTACAGAATGCCTCCAGATGTTCATCGGAAACTACTACTGGTCTTCACAGGTAACGATCAAATGGTAGTCTGTTTGAGACATTACTTTTATGGAAGAATGTGCGCATGGTGACTGTTGTATTCAATCCCGATTCAATTTCTGTGTTTCATCATCACTCTAGTAGTCCACAGATTACAGAATGCCACCAGATGTGCATCGGAAACTACTACTGGTCTTCCAGGGAACGATCAAAGCGTAGACTGTTTGAGACATTACTCCCGTTTTGGATAGTGCGCATGGTGACTGTAGTATTCAATCCCGATCCAATTTCTGTGTTTCATCAACACTCCGATAGTCCACAGATTACAGAATGCCTCCAGATGTTCATCGGAAACTGCTACTGGTCTTCCAGGGAACGATCAAATGGTAGACTGTTTGAGACATTACTTTTATGGAGGAATGTGCGCATGGTGACTGTTGTATTCAATTCCGATGCAATTTCTCCATTTCATCATCACTCTAGTAGTCCACAGATTACAGAATGCCTCCATATGTGCATCGGAAACTACTACTGGTCTTACAGGGAACGATCAAAGCGTAGACTGTTTGAGACATACCTCCCGTGGAGGAAAGTGCGCATGGTGACTGTTGTATTCATTCCCGATGCAATTTCTGTGTTTCATCAACACTCTGATAGTCCACAGATTACAGAATGCCACCAGATGTGCATCGGAAACTACTAATGGTCTTACAGGCAACGATCAAAACATAGACTGTTTGAGAATTACCCCCATGGAGGAAAATGCGCATGGTGACTGTTGTATTCAATCCCGATGCAATTTCTGTGTTTCATCAACACTCTGATAGTCCACAGATTTCAGGATGCCTCCAGATGTGCATCCGAAACTAGTACTGGTCTTCCAGGGAAAGATCAAAGCGTAGACTGTTTGAGAAATTACTCCCATGGAGGAAAGTGCGCATGGTGACTGTTGTATTCAATCCCGATGCAATTTCTGTGTTTCATCATCACTCTAGTAGTCCACAGATTACAGAATGCCTCCAAATGTGCATCGGAAACTACTACTGGTCTTACAGGTAACGATCAAAGCATTGACTGTTTGAGGATTACTCCCATGGAGGAAAGTGCGCATGGTGACTGTTGTATTCAATCCCGATGCAATTTCTGTGTTTCATCAACGCTCTGATAGTCCAAAGATTACAGAATGCCACCAGATGTGCATCGGAAACTACTACTGGTCTTACAGGGAACGATCAAAGCGTAGACTGTTTGAGACATACCTCCCGTGGAGGAAAGTGCGCATGGTGGCTGTTGCATTTATTCCCGATGCAATTTCTGTGTTTCATCAACACCCTGATAGTCCACAGATTACAGAATGCCACCAGATGTGCATCGGAAACTACTACTGGTCTTCCAGGGAACAATCAAAGCGTAAACTGTTTGAGACATTACTCCCATGGAGGAAACTGCGCATGGAGACTGTTGTATTCAACCCCGATGCAATTTCTGTGTTTCATCAAAACTCTGATAGTCCACAGTGTACAGAAAGCCTCCAGATGTGCATAGGAAACTACTACTGGTCTTCTGGGGAACGATAAAATCCTAGACTGTTAGAGACATTACTGCCATGGAGGAAAGTGCGCATGATGACTGATGTATTCAATCCAGATGCAATTACTGTGTTTCATCAACACTCTGATTGTCTACACATTACAGAATGCCACCAGATGTGCATCGGAAATTTCTACTGGACTTCCAGGGAACGATCAAAGCGTAGATTGTTTAAGACATTTCTCCCGTAAAGGAAAGTGCGCATGGTGACTGTTGTATTTAATCCGGATGCAATTTCTGTGTTTCATCAACACTCTGATAGTCCACATTTTACAGAATGCCTCCAGATGTGCATCGGAAACTACTACTGGTCTTCCAGGGAACGATCAAAACGTAGACTGTTAGAGACATTACTCCCATGGACGAAAGAGCGCATGGCGACTGTTGTATTCAATCCCGATGTAATTACTGTGTTTCATCAACACTCTGATAGTCCACAGATTTCAGAATGCCTCCAGATTGGCATCGGAAACTTCTACTGGTCTTCCAGGGAAAGATCAAAGCGTAGACTGTTTGAGAAATTACTCCCATGGAGGAAAGTGCGCATGGTGACTGTTGTATTCAATCCCGATGCAATTTCTGTGTTTCATCATCACTCTGATAGTCCGCAGATTACAGAATGCCTCCAGATGTTCATCGGAAACTACTACTGGTCTTCCAGGTAACGATCAAATGGTAGTCTGTTTGAGACATTACTTTTATGGAAGAATGTGCGCATGGTGACTGTTGTATTCAATCCCGATTCAATTTCTGTGTTTCATCATCACTCTAGTAGTCCACAGATTACAGAATGCCACCAGAAGTGCATCGGAAACTACTACTGGTCTTCCAGGGAACGATCAAAGCGTAGACTGTTTGAGACATTACTCCCGTTTTGGATAGTGCGCATGGTGACTGTAGTATTCAATCCCGATCCAATTTCTGTGTTTCATCAACACTCCGATAGTCCACAGATTACAGAATGCCTCCAGATGTTCATCGGAAACTGCTACTGGTCTTCCAGGGAACGATCAAATGGTAGACTGTTTGAGACATTACTTTTATGGAGGAATGTGCGCATGGTGACTGTTGTATTCAATTCCGATGCAATTTCTCCGTTTCATCATCACTCTAGTAGTCCACAGATTACAGAACGCCTCCATATGTGCATCGGAAACTACTACTGGTCTTACAGGGAACGATCAAAGCGTAGACTGTTTGAGACATACCTCCCGTGGAGGAAAGTGCGCATGGTGACTGTTGTATTCATTCCCGATGCAATTTCTGTGTTTCATCAACACTCTGATAGTCCACAGATTACAGAATGCCACCAGATGTGCATCGGAAACTACTACTGGTCTTACAGGCAACGATCAAAACATAGACTGTTTGAGAATTACTCCCATGGAGGAAAGTGCGCATGGTGACTGTTGTATTCAATCAAGATGCAATTTCTGTGTTTCATCAACACTCTGATAGTCCACAGATTTCAGAATGCCTCCAGATGTGCATCCGAAACTAGTACTGGTCTTCCAATGAAAGATCAAAGCGTAGATGGTTTGAGAAATTACTCCCATGGAGGAAAGTGCGCATGGTGACTGTTGTATTCAATCCCAATGCAATTTCTGTGTTTCATCATCACTCTAGTAGTCCACAGATTACAGAATGCCTCCAAATGTGCATCGGAAACTACTACTGGTCTTACAGGGAACGATCAAAGCGTTGACTGTTTGAGGATTACTCCCATGGAGGAAAGTGCGCATGGTGACTGTTGTATTCAATCCCGATGCAATTTCTGTGTTTCATCAACGCTCTGATAGTCCACAGATTACAGAATGCCACCAGATGTGCATCGGAAACTACTACTGGTCTTACAGGGAACGATCAAAGCGTAGACTGTTTGAGACATACCTCCCGTGGAGGAAAGTGCGCATGGTGGCTGTTGCATTTATTCCCGATGCAATTTCTGTGTTTCATCAACACCCTGATAGTCCACAGATTACAGAATGCCACCAGATGTGCATCGGAAACTACTACTGGTCTTCCAGGGAACAATCAAAGCGTAAACTGTTTGAGACATTACTCCCATGGAGGAAACTGCGCATGGAGACTGTTGTATTCAACCCCGATGCAATTTCTGTGTTTCATCAAAACTCTGATAGTCCACAGTGTACAGAAAGCCTCCAGATGTGCATAGGAAACTACTACTGGTCTTCTGGGGAACGATAAAATCCTAGACTGTTAGAGACATTACTGCCATGGAGGAAAGTGCGCATGATGACTGATGTATTCAATCCCGATGCAATTACTGTGTTTCATCAACACTCTGATTGTCTACACATTACAGAATGCCACCAGATGTGCATCGGAAACTTCTACTGGACTTCCAGGGAACGATCAAAGCGTAGATTGTTTAAGACATTTCTCCCGTGGAGGAAAGTGCGCATGGTGACTGTTGTATTTAATCCGGATGCAATTTCTGTGTTTCATCAACACTCTGATAGTCCACATTTTACAGAATGCCTCCAGATGTGCATCGGAAACTACTACTGGTCTTCCAGGGAACGATCAAAACGTAGACTGTTAGAGACATTACTCCCATGGACGAAAGAGCGCATGGCGACTGTTGTATTCAATCCCGATGCCATTACTGTGTTTCATTAACACTCTGATAGTCCACAGATTTCAGAATGCCTCCAGATGGGCATCGGAAACTTCTACTGGTCTTCCAGGGAAAGATCAAAGCGTAGACTGTTTGAGAAATTACTCCCATGGAGGAAAGTGCGCATGGTGACTGTTGTATTCAATCCCGATGCAATTTCTGTGTTTCATCATCACTCTGATAGTCCGCAGATTACAGAATGCCTCCAGATGTTCATCGGAAACTACTACTGGTCTTCCAGGTAACGATCAAATGGTAGTCTGTTTGAGACATTACTTTTATGGAAGAATGTGCGCATGGTGACTGTTGTATTCAATCCCGATTCAATTTCTGTGTTTCATCATCACTCTAGTAGTCCACAGATTACAGAATGCCACCAGAAGTGCATCGGAAACTACTACTGGTCTTCCAGGGAACGATCAAAGCGTAGACTGTTTGAGACATTACTCCCGTTTTGGATAGTGCGCATGGTGACTGTAGTATTCAATCCCGATCCAATTTCTGTGTTTCATCAACACTCCGATAGTCCACAGATTACAGAATGCCTCCAGATGTTCATCGGAAACTGCTACTGGTCTTCCAGGGAACGATCAAATGGTAGACTGTTTGAGACATTACTTTTATGGAGGAATGTGCGCATGGTGACTGTTGTATTCAATTCCGATGCAATTTCTCCGTTTCATCATCACTCTAGTAGTCCACAGATTACAGAACGCCTCCATATGTGCATCGGAAACTACTACTGGTCTTACAGGGAACGATCAAAGCGTAGACTGTTTGAGACATACCTCCCGTGGAGGAAAGTGCGCATGGTGACTGTTGTATTCATTCCCGATGCAATTTCTGTGTTTCATCAACACTCTGATAGTCCACAGATTACAGAATGCCACCAGATGTGCATCGGAAACTACTACTGGTCTTACAGGCAACGATCAAAACATAGACTGTTTGAGAATTACTCCCATGGAGGAAAGTGCGCATGGTGACTGTTGTATTCAATCAAGATGCAATTTCTGTGTTTCATCAACACTCTGATAGTCCACAGATTTCAGAATGCCTCCAGATGTGCATCCGAAACTAGTACTGGTCTTCCAATGAAAGATCAAAGCGTAGACGGTTTGAGAAATTACTCCCATGGAGGAAAGTGCGCATGGTGACTGTTGTATTCAATCCCAATGCAATTTCTGTGTTTCATCATCACTCTAGTAGTCCACAGATTACAGAATGCCTCCAAATGTGCATCGGAAACTACTACTGGTCTTACAGGGAACGATCAAAGCGTTGACTGTTTGAGGATTACTCCCATGGAGGAAAGTGCGCATGGTGACTGTTGTATTCAATCCCGATGCAATTTCTGTGTTTCATCAACGCTCTGATAGTCCACAGATTACAGAATGCCACCAGATGTGCATCGGAAACTACTACTGGTCTTACAGGGAACGATCAAAGCGTAGACTGTTTGAGACATACCTCCCGTGGAGGAAAGTGCGCATGGTGGCTGTTGCATTTATTCCCGATGCAATTTCTGTGTTTCATCAACACCCTGATAGTCCACAGATTACAGAATGCCACCAGATGTGCATCGGAAACTACTACTGGTCTTCCAGGGAACAATCAAAGCGTAAACTGTTTGAGACATTACTCCCATGGAGGAAACTGCGCATGGAGACTGTTGTATTCAACCCCGATGCAATTTCTGTGTTTCATCAAAACTCTGATAGTCCACAGTGTACAGAAAGCCTCCAGATGTGCATAGGAAACTACTACTGGTCTTCTGGGGAACGATAAAATCCTAGACTGTTAGAGACATTATTGCCATGGAGGAAAGTGCGCATGATGACTGATGTATTCAATCCCGATACAATTACTGTGTTTCATCAACACTCTGATTGTCTACACATTACAGAATGCCACCAGATGTGCATCGGAAACTTCTACTGGACTTCCAGGGAACGATCAAAGCGGAGACTGTTTTAGACATTACTCCCATGGAGGAATGTGCGCATGGTGACTGTTGTATTCAATCCCGATGCAATTTCTGTGTTTCATCAACACTCTGATAGTCCACAGATTACAGAATGCCTCCAGATGTGCATCGGAAACTGCAACTCGTCTTGCAGGGAACGATCAAACCCGTAAACTCTTTGAAACATTACTCCATGGAGGAAAGTGCGCATAGTGATTGTTGTGTTCACTCCCGATGCAATTTCTGTGTTTCATCAACACTGTGATAGTCCACAGGTTGCAGAATGCCTCCAGACGTGCAATTAAAACTACTACTGGTCTTCCAGGGAACGATCAAAGCGTAGACTGTTTGAGACATTACTTCCATGGAGGAAACTGCACATGGAGACTGTTGTTTTCAATCCCGATGCAATTTCTGTGTTTCATCAACTCTCTGATAGTCCACAGAGTACAGAAAGCCTCCAGATGTTAATCGGAAAATACTACTTGTCTTCCAGGGAACGATCAAATCGTAGACTGTTAGAGACATTACTCCCACGGAGGAAAGTGCGCATGGCGACTGTTGTATTGAATCCCGATGCAATTTCTGTGTTTCATCAACACTCTGATAGTCCACAGATTACAGAATGCCGCCAGCTGTTTATCGGAAACCACTACTGGTCTTCCAGGGAACGATCGAAGCGTAGACTGTTTGAGACATTACTACCGTAGAGGAAAGTGCGCGTGGTGACTGTTGTATTCATTCCCGATGCAATTTCTGTGTTTAATCAACACTCTGATAGTCCACAGATTACAGAATGCCTCCAGATGTTCATCGGAAACTACTACTGGTCTTCCAGGAACGATCAAAGCGTAAACTGTTAGAGACATTACTCCCATTGAGGAAACTGCGCATGGAGACTGTTGTATTCAATCCCGATGCAATTTCTGTGTT